>NC_056726.1:1180532002-1180569854 GCF_019279795.1 Protopterus annectens | reverse complement strand
ATCACAGACACCACAATGCTACATGAGGGCTTTAAACAGAACAATTCCATACAACCCACCATCAGTGCTAGTGTATGTCCAACAAGTACGTGCCATAGCAGGGGATAGTATATGTTGATGTCACAGTAGGCATGTGTATGGGCATATAATGACAATGACATGTCTAAGGTGGTCCCGCTGTGCAAGTATGCTTTGCATTATGGGATACTATGTAAAATATGTGTAATGTATAGTATTGTAGGTAGATATGTCAGATATTCTACACAGCATAACAGGCATATCATGCATACCAAAGGTATCGTCTATTGGCATGTACAATAACAGGATACATATGGCTTGTAGGCACTGGCCATTGTAATAGCATGATAGCTAATCTAAATGGAAGGGCTACCAAGTAACCATGCACAAAGGACATGTAATAGCTTCACAGGTTCATAGTGGGGTACTATGCAGTCTGGCAAGTCTATGTGTAAGCACAACTACAGTGTTCACACCAGTGGCACCTCTCTAGGGTAGTGTCCTGTAAACAGCAGAGCCATGTGTTACCTGCACCTCTGCACAGTACAGCTACTGCAGTGATGCCTGGCGTACATGTGTCTCCCAACCACCAAGGGGCTACTGAGTGTCCCTGCGTGATGTACATAGGACTCATGTTCCAAAGTATGGTGAGTGTCCGATTTGGGAATGTAACCCTCAAGCACATCCCACTCATTGTTGCGTGTGTGCACATATCCATGAGCATGTTGCTCACAGTGGCTTTTGCTTATGTCACGTATGTGGAGTATATCCATTAATATTGTTGTGGACATGGGCCCTGTTTGTTCAGCAGAGGTCACCCCTGAGTATGTAGTATGCAAATGTGTACAGACGTGGTGTCCGTAGTTCAGCTGCATACTTTAACTGTCGGCGCTCAATAAATGTCAAGGTGTGTTGATGTTGTGGTATGTAAAGCTGTAGCTGTTGTGTAAGGTACACCCTAAATGGGGTAGTGTACCCTTGAATGTATGTAGAAGTCTTGAGTTCAGAGGTACAATGGGTGCCTATGTACCAGCTACACAGCCAGTACAGATAAGTGTGGCCACGTAGAAGGATATCCACACCACAGTGGCAATACGGCAACCACAGGAGTGGATGCAACATACGTGTGTACTACAAACATGTACAATGTGACATGTATGTAGGGGACTACCACCTATGTGATAGTCAGTGGGTAAATGGTGTAATGCAAAGGTGATGCTCATGCACCTTGTGTCATGCAGCTTGAGGCCATGATATTCATATCAGGTATCTGTCACAGTGACACCCGTATGGATGGAGTCAGTATCAGTTGGTGGATCAATCATGACACTTCAGGGGTTTCTAAAGCTAGGCAGGGAAAGTCCCTCTGTGCTAGCCTGTACCTCAGGGAAGCATATACTGAACATGAGGGGCCCTTTGACTGAGGACTGTGGTATGCCAAATGTAACTGAAATGCAGTAGGTACTATGGTATGCTACCCTCATTGTGTGTGTGTCCTGTCCATGAGTCACGTTGCATAACATCCTGAGACATAGGGTACGATGTGCAGGAGGATGTGTATGTTGTCAATACCAGAATGGAGAACGGTGCTGAAAGGCAATGAGAGGACAATGTAGGATGTGTGGACTCCCGTACCATCATCAACTACCCTGATAACTGTATGAAAGGAGTCCACCAGGTGTAGGGGCCATGCTCTGGCCCTAACAAGTCCAACCCGGGTGGCATCAAAGGACCGGAGCCCAACAATGTCTCTGTGAATGACGTCCTTGATGATGTGCCCCATAGCCGTGCAGAACAGTCCAGTCAGGTGTGTAGGACTATAGTCCCACTTGTGCATTGCAGTGCCACCTGTGTGGAGTGTGATAAATGTTGCTGTGTGCCATTCAGGGGCCACAATTTCTGATACAAGGCTATTACTGAATATGGTGGCCTAGTCGGGACACATGTCGTTCAGAGGTTTGTGGACATCACAGCCTGGGACTTTGGAAGGTGACATGGGGCCAGTGTCCCAGGACATATAGAGTGCAGGTTAGTACTGTGTAGGTGTGACCACAGGGACACCGCAATGTTCCTGCATGGATTGTGGCCCTGTAGTGAGTGAGAGGGTGTAATGTTAGCATTGAATCCATCCACCAGCATGTTGCCAACATCACCTGGGTCTGTAATGTTCCTGAGTGACTGTTGTATGTGAGAGCAGATGTGGGTATTGCCATTGACTACTGACATACCACCATAATGCCTTGTGGTACACCCTGGAATGTGTTGCAGTAATGTTTACGTAGCTAGTCTTGGAGTATGTGATGAGGGATACCGTGGCCCTACCGAGGCTGACCAGTGAGCTACCTCACCCATGGGATTGTATGCCACTGTGCAACAGCCTCCACCTGTTGTTGTACATTATGTCCATGGAACTTGACCACCAAAGTGGCGTCTGTTATCTGGTGTGTACCATCATGGTTCTGTGTGGAATAGCATGATCCATGCAGTCGTGTACATGCTAATGAAGTGCACTGGGGTATGTTTCAGCATTTGTATGTGCATCGTCCATCTGCACGGGTGTCATGACATTAACAACCGCTGTCATAAGATGTCTGTAGTAGGTGTTGTAGTACTCATGTACTGTGTATGCCATGAAGGGTGTGGTGCCGGGATGTGGCTAACAAGGTTGATTAGCATATGTTCAGAATCCACCAATGAGGGAATAACCCCCAGGTGTGGAACACCAGTCACATGTTGGTAGTGTTCATGTCGAGGTTAATGTTGGTTCTGGAGGTGGTGTGTATGGGTTGATCCAGCCAAGTGGTGGTTATGCCTCATGGATGTGTCGAGTGGATGAGTGGCAATCCCAGTTAAGGGTGGGGTAGTGTCAGTCACACATCAGTAGTAGCTGTCTGAGCCCTACTGTCCAGTACACCAACAAATGAGGTCTGATAACCCTGGGGTATGATGTTGAATCTGTAGCTTGTTACAATGTGTATAGCGGTTCCAGATGCAGTTAGTTGCACGTGGAGCACCTCTGATGCATTGTGCTAAGTTACTAGCCAGGATGTGTGTACAACATAGTGGGATATGGGAACACCTCAGCTGTGGGTGTGCCAGTCCAGGTATGTGCCTAAAAGGTATGGTCTGTCTATAACCTGTCATTGCAGGTGTGCTCTGCAGAGCCTAGAGGCAGGTCCCAGTTACAGCAGAGATATTGGAGTGGTGCATTATAAGGTGTGCCTTGCCTGCGTGCATCACAGAGGAAGATGCAAGCATTGTGTCACATGACCCCATGTCTTGCTTGCCAGTTCCCGTTCTGCCGGTGACTGTTATTGGAAATTGTGCAAGACAGGCAGTATAGAAGCAGCAAGAGCCTTACAAGTGATCTATACTCCCAGGGCTGACAGGTGCAGGTCATCTGTGCCAAAGCATTGCGTTTGACCAGGTCAGTCAAAGTGGACAGATACCAGATGTCTGTAGAATGACAGCAGAAGCATAGGCAACTGTTGAAGTGACACAGTCAGTCGTTGTACAGTGGTATCAGGTCTGGATGAACGCATAATGCTCCCCAGGGCTTGGCCCACACCTTCAGGGCTACAAGACTGGTGAGCTATTGCATGTCCCTGCACACATAGTCTGTGAAGTGGCATCTCAGGGCAGTCACACTAACATGGGGAATGACAATCACATCGTACCTGTTGAGGTGTGGCATGGGTGCATAGGATATGTTGCAGAACCAGTTACCCGACGGCAAAATGTAAGCGACTATCGCCTTGTGTAGCCTGCTGTGTGGAACTGCAGTGTGACCGCCTACAGAGTCACCTATGACTGGTGTGTTGTGTATGTTATAACACCCTATTGGCTGTATGTGATGGGCACACATGAGTCTGTGGGCTATAAGTTGGTGATGTTGTGTTCCATGATGGGGGCTGCCTCTGGTGCCTACACAGAGTATGGAGAGGTACTGCACAAGTTGGCCTCATATGTGCGGCCTGTGGTGGAGATCATGTGAGACTATGTGATGAGTGGGGTGTGTTGCAAATATTACACATCCCCATATGACTGTCAGGTGCAGTCAGGGTTGGTGACAGCATTACCCCCAGCAGGGCTGCATAAGTGCATTCCCCACAGGCTGTAGTGTCATATGTTGGGAGTTGAGCATTGAATGTGTACATGAGACAATTGCTCTATTGTCACATGTACGACATATCCATCATATAGACAGGCAATAGCACTGGTATGTGACAGTTAGACATGCCTGTATAAACAACCATGTCTCACAGGGTATGTGAGTTACGTGTGTACAACAGCTGGTGTACCATAAGCAAGCTGGAAATTTTAGGACAGCCAGTGTACCTGTGGGAAATGGTGTGGAATGGGTGCTATATTAATCAGTAGCTCATGACATGCTCACAAGTTCTGAACAAGTGCCTAGCATGACCATACAATACAGATAGCGTGTTGGATAATATCAACCCACAAGTGGTGACGACAGTCATAATGGGTGGCACCGCACTATAACCCTGCTGAGTATGGTGTGCGTGTCCATGAACCATTATCACTGTAGATGTTAGCAGTACAGATGTACAAGACAGTACGGATGTTTGATTACAAATACCTTTGTATGTCACAGGAGTGTTCTACCAGTGGCCTGTTGGACAGATTCACAACTACAAAAGGTGCCAGAGTGACATGTGCATATCACACCAGTGCTAGCTACAGTAGAACAAGGTTAATGTGTTGCATTCCACCCTCATTGTAGCCCATACCACACAGACAAATGTTAGGCATCTGTGTATGTAAGGATGTGAATGGCCATGACCTATGAGGAATAGCTGTGTCAGTGTTGTGAACAACATACAGAATGGGCTGTGTGGGTGAGGTGTGTGACATATGTGCACATTCTGATGGATGATGCCAGCATTGTCACCACTAGGTGAACATCCCTGTACCCATTAACTACCACCTAGGCTGTGGTCAACATTATGGACACTGTGTAAGGGATGGTGCTGTGCAGTACACCTCCCTGACTTGGTGACGTCTCCAGGCCCCTTAGGTAGTCATATGAGGTACCCATGTCATGACAGGGTGCCATCCATGAGCACGGAGATCATTGGACAGGCATATACAGCACTGGGGTGACCAATATTGGATCACATATCACCTTTAAGGGGTAATGGCCATGCGTGGATGGGCGATACCAGCCTTCACAATCCTCACCTCCACTATGCAGCATGCTGTCTACCTTGCATAAAGACACCTGCTACACCATGATGATGGACATGCTACATGTCCATATCCTGATCTGTAAGGCATACGTCATGGACATCCACCATCCTAATACTAGGACCGCTACATGCTGGACAGATCCCTGTGCCATACATGTGACATACTCCCGCCAAACTATGCAACCCTGTCCATCAAAGCTGCACATGTCATTCCAGTCATACATGGTGTGTTGGCCGCATGGTGGATGTAGTATCAACTGTCTGGATCAGTAATGTGGCACTGATGCACCTCGCGGTGGCATAATGGCTGTCTGTTACAGCTAGGAAACCTTGCCCATAAATGCTATGGTTGATAACCATCCCTGCGAATGACGTCCGACTAGCCATTGTCCCATGTCTATCACATGTGCAACACAGGCGATCCGTGGCAGGATGTTGAACAGCTGTACAGTGCTGTGTAGATGTATATGGCAAAACACATGCAAGTACAGGTTTCCATGCGTATGTGTGCATTGTCACTGCTCAAGTGCATTAAGGCTGTGTCTGTGTTGATATGTGACATATACACAGCATCAAGGTCAACAGCATTACCATGGACACATCCAGGCATATGCATATAGGTAAGAACACCAGTGCAGGCAAATAGACATTCCCCTCATCAAGACAGCATTCACATGGAGTATGAATACTGTAATGAAGTGACACACATATATGGTGATGATATCCAATGCATAACGGGTGTTACATGTGTGTGACACAAACACGTCAGTCATGTCAGTGTCATGATGATTTGCAAAGATAACTGTGCAGATGTACTAGATGTCATAGAAATGTATGTGCAGCAGTATCTCAGAACATCTCTGAAACTGTGACCTGTCACCATCATTATGTCTTACAGATAATGCTTCATACATGCCTTCCAGTGTACAGCTGCCAGGAGGATGATGTCCTCATCTCGTACCTCCTTGAGAACTATGAGGTGTTGTTCAGCCATGTGCGACAGCATGCCCAGCAGTGTGATGACCTGTGGCAGGATCTTCGCAGGAGGGTGAACGATGTGGGTGGCCATAACCGCACCTACCAGCAGGTGCGCAGACGCTGCATGAACTTGATATGACATGCAAAACAGCGTGCCACTGCAATCGCCAGGGAACAAGGTGGAACAGGTGGTGGGCCACCAGCCCAGCCCCCACTCACGCACACAAAGGAGCTACTGGCCAGTCTTGGGACACCCTCAGAACAGCATCCACAAACACTAGCTGCCATCGTGGAGGTGGGTGTCTCCCAACCAATGAGCCTGGAGTTGCCTGGTAAGTCAGTACTGCACATATGGCTATTATATCCCATTTAGTTGCATGTGTCACTGTACATTATGTAAAGTAACAACATATGCAAGGTATGTGGACACACATGCTGCATACTTCAGTATGCTACCCTGTGTATGCACACATGTGCATACTATATGCTATTATACAGACAAATGTGTTAACATGCACAGTGCACCCTGTGGCTGTCATACAGTCATGGATAATGTTCATACTGCTGTGTCACCCCTATACAGGTACCTCTGGCGTGCCGCACAGACATGAGTCCATTGCAGGTGAGACTGTCATCAGTATCAGGCATGTTAAAGCATAGATCTATTTGCCTTGTGGCCAGTTAACACTTGCACACTTGATGTTCATTCCAGTCACAATATACAGGTAGCATCACCCATCATTTACACAGGCCACCCATGTGCAATATATACAAATGAAATGATACACTGACTTGAAACCACAGTATTTGTCATTGCTACATGTGTGGTCAGCTGTGCATACAACGGTGGAGGTGTTCTACAATGGAGGCATATGTAGTATGCATTGGAACAACATGTGTGGTATGCAAACAGTACCACACAGTGAGCTGTGATATGGGCAGCCCACAGGTGTCACCATTGTGTTATATGCCCCTGCATTGGGTGCACACATTGTGATGTGCCATCTGACATGTCCCAGACACGTAGCGTTCTGGCTGCAATATTGTCACACTATCCCATGACCCATACCCCACATTACAAACATACAACCCATTGTCTGTATAGCCCTGTGGATGGTGACATATCTGACATCTATTGGTGTATGTCATATGGGACAACACAGACATGTGAGATAAATGGCCATCACACACATATGGCCAACACATGTGCAGACATGGCCATGGGGGATGGCCAGAGACACGTAGCCACACAGTAAATGTGATGTGTATACAGCCTGTTGCACATTGTCCAATTATAGCCTTAGTTGACTGATTATACAGTTGATGTGGTACACTGGACAGCCTAAAAGCCTGTGCACAGCTAGTGGAGGTGTCACTGAAGTCTACCATATAAGATATGTTGAACATCACAACTGTGTCATAGCATGACAGTAGTCACCTGTACAGCTTCCACAGACATTGACACCACATCAGGCCACAGATACTGTACATTTCCCTTGCTGCTGTAGGACATCACCGTTAGCTGTGCACCTCGTGTGTGTGGTACATCAATGTCATGTGGGAAATGGTGAATTGACATGTCCACTATGTGTGGACATGGTTGCCAGGCAGCTAAGACCCTGTAGTTGTTGTGCAGAGGTGTCATCTGTAGGTCCTCCAGTGACCTGTCACTTGACACAGCATGGTTTGGTGTGTATACACCTCAGCATCGTGGGTCACAATACACAGTTATGTCATGGGTATGCATGCAGTTATGGCTATGCAATGTGTACATATTATGCATTGTACAGCAATATAGATGCCTCATGATGCCATGCAATGGCACAGTGTCTGTACTTCACACTGTATAGCAATGTAGATGGCTCACACTACCCTTCCATGCTCATGCACATTTGCTAAACATGCATTCTATCTGTAGGGCATACAGACAACACCGCAATGTGATGCCCATTATGATGCTGTGCATGTGTCAGGACACCATTGTGTCAGACATGTATGCATGTTAATGCACACGTCAGCAGATTACATGTCAAGGTCACGTCAGCCATGTGTACTGTTATCCTGTTCTGGTCCACATGGTGTATCACGAGGATGCATGCATACTACCATGATTGTGTGAACTGCATGGAGGTATGCTCACTAACACTATTAATGTCTGAACTGCATGCCCTCTGCTGTACCACAGGCATGCTGCATGCCATCTGTCAAATCACATGCATGGTGTGTGTGTGTGTGTGTGTGTGTGTATGTGTGTGTGTGTGTGTGTGTGTGTGTGTGTGTGTGTGTGTGTGTGTGTGTGCGTGTGTGCGTGTGTGTGTGTGTGTGTGTGTGTCTGTGTGTGTGTGTGTGTGTGTGTGTGTGTGTGTGTGTGTGTGTGTGTGTGTGTGTGTGTGTGTGTGTGTGTGTGTGTGTGTGTGTGTGTGTGTGTGTGTGTGTGTGTGTGTGTGTGTCTGTGTGTGTGTGTCTTTGTGTGTGTCTATTGTAATTTAGAGTTTTTCTTTGTTTTCACAGGTGATGTAGGTGCGTTACCCTCCTGCGGTCTATCTGATGTTAGTGTCCCCACAGATACTAGCAGTGATGAACATATGCATGAGGTAAAGGCAGGGTTGTCAGGGGCTGAATCTGTGCCAATGGTTGCCATCCCAGCTATGTCCCCCTCTTCCCTGCACACAGTTCTGCTGCCAACACATACCGCATCACCAGTGGCCATAGAGGAAGGACAGTCAGCGTCTGTTAGCATGGAACAGGAATGTGTGGTGGCTACAGAAGGTGTGTCTACACACCATGGTGTCAGAGTAATGACTGCAGATGTGCCACACAGGCATGTGGCTGGTGCTGCTCGTAGGAGGACCTCTGGCAGACATGCACCTGCAGGACAGAGCGCAGCAGCTGGTATCACCAGACGCATGTTCCAGACTGTAATGGTGGCACAGGCACGTGCTGAACGGCAGAACAGAGAAGGGCAGAGGCTGCAGAGGGCTGCTATCCATACCCTAAATGACAACATCCAGGCATTGGCAAATGCTCAACAGCAGATTGCTGATGTTCTGGACAGGCAATTGGGTGACATGGTCAGAATCCTTGACCGTGGCCTGGCAATCCACAAGTGTGAGCTGTCTGTGTTGGAACATCTGGTAGGAGTGAGGTGTAGGCCACATAGACATAGGCCAGCTACACCACCTAGTGCAGGTCAATGTGAGCATGCCACGTCACATGCCCGCTCCCATAGTGCTGGTAGCAGTAGCAGTGCAGCTGGTGCTGTGCTGTCCACACCAGGACACAGCAGGCCATGTGGACGTGGCCCTGGACATTCCCAGCGGGGACACGGTTCCAGTGGACATGTGTCGTTGGACAGTAGCCAATCTGCACCTCTGCCTGGTAGTGCCCGTGCAACCCCTGGCAGGCACAGGTCACGGGGCTGTGGCCGGCCACAGTGAGCTGTACAACCTGGTCTGTACAATCTGGAGCTGTCAATAATACCCATGTAGGCCTCACAAAAGGCAGAACTGTGTGCACACATACATGCACACAGCAAAGACATCTGTAGGGCACCACAACATCCACATGCATACTGAACAGACATGTCCAATCATATCACTGGCCCTTACTCACACACATGATGTCATCCATTTGTGCAGCCTATGCCCCTGGCAAACATTATCATCCTGTGCATATGATGAAGCCTGTGCCACATTACTGTCATCCACACCATCGGTGCAGGGACATGATCAAATGGTCTGATGTACAGGGTGAACAGAATAGTGAGAAGTGTATATTACATTAGTTGTGTAAGAATAGTGAGAGAAGTGTATATTACATTATTTGTGTGAGAATAGTGAGAGACGTGTATATTACATTAGTTGTGTACTGTTGACACGCACCAGACATACCATGTAGTACAGGTTTAGCATGCATTGTTATATGTTCACAGTATGTGTCTCGGTAACAACAGCAACAGCATGTTGGTAATGATGCCCTGGCTCCCTCCTTATGGTCTACTTGCATGTGCCTACAGGTAGCACTGTTTGCAGTCTCCCATGTGTAACTGTGGAGTACTCACAGGCACATATGGCAATATCAGCATGCTATACGTTGCCTCAGCCTGACTGTTGGAAAGTCTAACATACCACAGATGTCCACACATATACTGATCCAGAAGCATGTGGGCAGTTTAATAGGCTACAGTGGCTAGAGACGTGACATCCATACCAGGTCACATCACAGGTATGTTGACATGGTGCAGGGGTTGTACACAGCAGTCTGGCCAATGATAATGTTAGAGGCCACTTGATAGCATGAGGCCTCACTGTGTAGCAGTAATACCCTGTCACATTACAGGAACATGCTCACACTCACGGGGTCAACAACACTATAACGCACACCCCATAGTAACCAAACAAAGGATGATGAATCAGGAACCAATTGTAAAATTGAACCAGGATTTTATTAAAACGAAACACTCGAACCACAGGAAAAACGTAGCACCAAGCATAAACTCCACAACACATTAACGCTATTCAAAAACACTGCGTTTTCGTCTCAATAAGCTGGACTTCATCAGATAAATCTATTGCATCAAATTATTCCCCTTTTTATATGTATCTCAATGGATTAATTAATCAATTTATACATTTAATTTTTTTTTTAAAAAGATATGTTCTATTTTAATTTCATATATGTATAAATCCATCACCTATTTCTCAATTTAATACATAAAGCAATAAGAGAATTATTTAAAGCTGTGTGTAATCTGATTACATCTCAAAATTAAGTATGTATATATGTATATTTGAAAAAGTTAGTGAAGTATCAAAAAAGATTATTTTATTTAACAACTATATACCTTGTCCTATAATGCCATCTGGTGGCCATTTCTTTTATTACAAGTAAATAAAAAAACATTCCATTGAATAAAAAATCTCTCTTTCTGAAGGTAAAATAAAAATGGTTTCTGGAAAATACCATAACCTAATTATTACCATATACCTCCTAGCTTAAACATCAACTACATAAACTTATAACAAAGTTTAAAAACATATTCTAAATATTGTTGTTTAAAAAAGCCTCAATGTGACTGTTTAAAAAATTCATAAAAAAATCATTTAATAAATCACTTAGTTTAAAATTAACTGATATTAACATTGTTTACAATTTAGCTGCCCTTAACTTCAAAATGGGTATACTGCTGGTGTATTCATTTAACCCTGGTGGATTATAAGCTTCAAAAGTCATTTGCCACCACAATTCTCTATACTCTATCATTTCTTCCCAGGGTCCACCCCGTATGTCTTTTTCTGTATGTTCTAATACGGAGAAACTAAAACTAGTTTGTGTGCATTCCTTACTATGCTTATACAAAGCATTAGTTTCTTTACAGTTCTTCATATCGTTAAGGTGCTCATAAATTCTCCTCTTTAGTTTCCTTTCGGTTTTCCCTATGTAGAAAGACTGGCATTTTGTACAAACTGCCAAATAAACTAGACCTGAGGACTCACAATTGTAAAAATGCCTATCATTAACAATGGTTTTACTCCTACTACTTATGTCTATAACATTACTATTGGTAAAATACCACTGGTAAAATATGGAACTCTCTCCCCAATAACCTCATGCTTGCAACTTCACTAATTCAATTCAAAAATAGTCTAAAACTCCACTTTAAGTCACATTGGCTATGTCCTTGCTCAAACCCAGACTAGCTCTGTGCCATAAACTAAAACCTAAACCAACTAGCTAAGGTGATAAGAACTTTGTATGATGTGATAAAGAACTATGTATGTTGTCAAACTCTATGGCATTATACTGCCTATCGTCTTCGCTAATATGTTATTAATGTATATTCTAATCATTAGTAGTAAATTCAGAAAATATTGTATGGTAGTCTTGTACTAGTATGTAAATAGCCTATGTTCTTTGTTATTGTTCATCTTATTTACTATTTTCTGTATCTAATTATCATTGTAACTCTGTTGGAGCTTTTCTCCCCGGGCCTCCGCTGAAAAAGGACATGAATCCAGTCGGACCATCCCGGTTAACAAATGTAAAATAAAATAAATAAATAAATAAATTGGATACATAGGTGCACTGGGCACATCTTCCACATTTATAAGTGCCCTTCCTCCTTCTATCTTGTGGATTTAAAGAATTTTTTCTTTCAAGTAAATTTCTTATACTTAATGAATTTTTGTATACAATCTTCACTGGGCCATTATTACAAAAATCTATGTCCATTAAATCAATAAATCTATCCCATTCCTTGTTAAAAAATACTTCTTATTTTGCTGTTAATGGTGTTGAATTCCAATGTAAGAGCTACATGAAAAATTTTCCTGATTTTTGGTGTTTTTCATACTGGGAAATACTTCTTTCTCTTTTTCTTTACCTATAACTATAGGAGTAAATTTAGTTCCTCTGGCTTTTACCACTTCTTCTCTGGTTTCCTTAATGAAACTATCCGGGTATCCCCTTTCTTTGAACATGTTCTCTAACAACTCACATTCAATAGCAAAGTCTTGATCATTACTGGTCATTCTGCATCCTCTCACAAACTGACCTTTAATAATATTCTTTTTAACAAGTATAGGGTGAGCGCTGTCAAAATGTAAAAAGGAATTGCAATGGGATTTTCTATATACTCTAGTTTCTAAATGACTATCCTTCTTATAAATTTCAATATCTAAATATTGTACAGCATTAATGGATACCTTGTGGGTGAATTTCAAAAAATTGGAGGTATTGTTAAGGTATAACAAAAAGGCATTTAACTTTTCTTCCCCTCCAGTCCAAAATAGTACAATATCATCCAGAAACCTACGATAAATCACCCAAACCTTGTTATAAGTTTATCTAGTTGATGTTTAAGCTAGGAGGTATATGGTAATAATTAGGTTATGGTATTTTCCAGAAACCATTTTTATTTTACCTTCAGAAAGAGAGATTTTTTATTCATTGGAATGTTTTTTTATTTAGTTGTAATAAAAGAAATGGCCACCAGATGGCATTATAGGACAAGGTATATAGTTGTTAAATTAAATAATCTTTTTTGATTCTTCACTTTTTCAAATATACATATATACATACTTAATTTTGAGATGTAATCAGATTACACACAGCTTTAAATAATTCTCTTATTGCTTTATGTATTAAATTGAGAAATAGGTGATGGATTTATACATATATGAAATTAAAATGGAACATATCTTTTTAAAAAAAAATTTTAAATGTATAAATTGATTAATTAATCCATTGAGATACATATAAAAAGGGGAATAATTTGATGCAATAGATTTATCTGATGAAGTCCAGCTGATTGAGACGAAAACGCAGTGTTTTGAATAGCGTTCATGTGTGGTGGAGTTTATGCTTGGTGCTACGTTTTTCCTGTGGTTCGAGTGTTTCGTTTTAATAAAATCCTGGTTCAATTTTACAATTGGTTCCTGATTCATCGTCCTTTGTTTGGTTACTAGTGTTTTCTGCACCTTTGACTTGGTTTTGTGGTAATTTGGTGCTTGAGGGAGAATCAGGAAGTTCCTGCTAGTTTGCAGCAGGAGGACCTAGGATTAACGCGCAAATTGATTGGGCAGCTCACTGAGTTGATCAACCTCCTTACGCCAGTAGCCTCTTCGATTCTTTCTTCACAAGAAAAGAACGCTGGAAATATTCCCTGTAGGACCGAAGGGTCGACCTTACTGAAAGGAAAATCTAACGAAGTAAAGGATTTGGAGCTTATGGGTGCTAGAAGAGACACCAGCTGCCAAGATGAACAATCGGGGAGCAGTTTTAACCCAGCGGAGACCCCAGCTGCCTTAAAGGACTTTATAAGAGGTGAAACTAGTTCTGCTATGGCTAAAGAGAAGCGCGACACTCGACCACATTCTACTGGCAAACAAAAAGGTACTGTTACACCTAAATGCTTGGCTATGTCGCCAATATGCATTTAAAGATAATTTAAAAAATACCTTTGTGCGCACCAACGACCTTACATATAAAGACAATTTAAATAATCTGTATACACTTATGAACAAGCATAGAGTGTTGAATGTGGAAAACACATATTTAAACAAATGTATCTCTAAAGAAATAGTACCTAAAGGGTTACGCATCTATAAATATCCTAATAATGTTATCCCAGGTTCAAAATTTCATTTAGAACTTTTAGACATTTTCAACAAATGTGGTATAGAAATGTTGAAACTTATATAAAAAGAGAATATAAGAATTCAGGAAGACATTTATCAGGAAATTGAAGTGTTAGATAGAGTCATTACTAATGATTTGATTTTTTCTATTGAGGAAGAAAGGGTTAAAAATTTTAATATTAGAACTGAAATAGATAAGAACATGGATGAGTTAGTCCAAAGGAAAGTTAAAAAAATGGAACTTGACCTGGATGAATATAAGCATAACACAAGTTATCCCAACCCCCCACCCCAGAGGAGGCAGAGGGAAATTTATTATAAAAACCATGACAAGGACATGGTTGAATTTGCAGAAAATCTTGATCCACAAGAAGTAATACCTTTTTGTGAGGAAGAGTTCCCTCCTCTGAGGAGATCTGAAAGAATTTTTAATAAATATGGGGAAAGAGAAGGAAATTTTCCTTGGGGGGGGGATATTAATTAATTTTAATTTACCCCCTTCAACACCCACCCCCCTAAATGTGATGAGATCACCCATGTTGAGAACAAATGGACATATAATAACTTCCACATATATAATTTCAGCTCATTAATTCTGGAAAAAGGACATTTTAATCTTTTTTCTAAAGGCCTTAAATTTATTCCCTCCACCAAAGGTGATTTGGCTAAATCCTTGTTAGAGATAAAAATATTTTTAAGGAAAATTAATTTAAAACTCCTATTTCCTAATAATACACAAGCTACTAGTTCAAATCTGAAACGCAGGTCCACCTACAACCCACCCTTACACCCGCAATTAAGAAACTTTGAAAAAGTAATTGAGAAAGAAATTAGAAAAGGGGAATTAAATGGTTTGAGGTACCACAACAACCTGGAAATAGATGAAAATAATATTTTATATGCTCTGAAGAAAGATACGAATTTAAGATTCATGAAACCAGATAAAGGGGGAGGCATCGTAATAATGGAAAATATGGAGTACAATAGTAGAATGTACAAAATTTTGTGGGATGACAACAAATATCAACCTGTGTCCAAAAATGAGATAAACATAGCATACAACAAAAATAGATATTAATCTAAATGAGATGCTACTTGAAGGGTTAATAGACCTTGAAACCTTTAATTTTTTGAGAATAGAGAAACCTAAAGTCCCCTCGATATTTGGCATTCCTAAAATACATAAGAATGAGATGGATCCCCCTTTAAGACCAATAGTCTCTGCCAATGGTACTAAAACTCATTCCTTGGCTAAATTTGTGGATACTAAGACCAAAAAGTTGTGGGTAGAACGTGAACAAATATTGAAAAATTATTGGGACCTGCTAAAAGTTATTTCAGATATAAAAGACATTGATGATTTAATTTTTGTAACCATAGATGTTATAGATCTGTTCCCTTCTATTCCTCATGGAGAAGGTACAGAAATGTTTGAGGAAATAATATTTGAGGACAAAAACATGTCTAATAATGACAAGATAGTGAGTGTTTGGTTAATGGAAATGGTGTTGCATAATAATTTTTTGTTCTTTAATGGTGAATTTTTTAAACAAGTTCAGGGAGTAGCTATGGGGGCAGCATGTGCCCCCACATATGCTAACCTGGTTTTAGCCAAATGGGAGGAAAATTATGTTTTACAAAGTGAATTCAGGTCCTCTTGGGTGATTTATTGTAGGTTTCTGGATGATATTGTACTATTTTGGACTGGAGGGGAAGAAAAGTTAAATGCCTTTTTGTTATACCTTAACAATACCTCCATTTTTTTTTGAAATTCACCCACAAGGTATCCACTAATGCTGTACAATATTTAGATATTGAAATTTATAAGAAGGATAGATATTTAGTAACTAGAGTGTATAGAAAATCCACCTATTGCAATTCCTTTTTTACATTTTGACAGTGCTCACCCTAAACATGTTAAAAAGAATATTATTAAAGGTCAGTTTGTGAGAGGATGCAGAATGACCAGTAATGATCAAGACTTTGCTATTGAATGTAAGTTGTTAGAGAACATGTTCAAAGAAAGGGGATACCCAGATAGTTTCATTAAGGAAACCAGAGAAGAGGTGGTAAAAGCCAGAGGAACTAAATTTACTCCTATAGTTATAGGTAAAGAAAAAGAGAAAGAAGTATTTCCCAGTATGAAAAACACCAAAAATCACGAAAATTTTCATCTAGCTCTTACATTGGAATTCAACACCATTAACAGCAAAATAAGTATTTTTAACAAGGAATGGGATAGATTTATTGATTTAATGGACATAGATTTTTGTAATAATGGCCCAGTGAAGATTGTATACAAAAATTCATTAAGTATAAGAAATTTACTTGAAAGAAAAAATTCTTTAAATCCACAAGATAGAAGGAGGAAGGGCACCTACAAATGTGGAAGATGTGCCCAGTGCACCTATGTATCCAATAGTAATGTTATAGACATAAGTAGTAGGAGTAAAACCATTGTTAATGATAGGCATTTTTACAATTGTGAGTCCTCAGGTCTAGTTTATTTGGCAGTTTGTACAAAATGCCAGTCTTTCTACGTAGGGAAAACCAAAAGGAAACTAAAAAGGAGAATTTATGAGCACCTTAACGATATGAAGAACTGTAAAGAAACTAATGCTTTGTATAAGCATAGTAAGGAATGCACACAAACTAGTTTTAGTTTCTCCATATTAGAACATACAGAAAAAGACATACGGGGTGGACCCTGGGAAGAAATGCTAGAGAATAGAGAATTGTGGTGGCAAATGACTCTTGAAGCTTATAATCCACCAGGGTTAAATGAATACACCAGCATTATACCCATTTTGAAGTTAAGGGCAGCTAAATTGTAAACAATGTTAATATCAGTTAATTTTAAACTAAGTAATTTATTAAATGATTTTTTATGAATTTTTTAAACAGTCACATTGATGCTTTTTTAAATTACAATATTTAGAATAAGTGTTTAAACCTTGTTATAAGTTTATCTAGTTGATGTTTAAGCTAGGAGGTATATGGTAATAATTAGGTTATGGTATTTTCCAGAAACCATTTTTATTTTACCTTCAGAAAGAGAGATTTTTTATTCATTGGAATGTTTTTTTTTTATTTAGTTGTAATAAAAGAAATGGCCACCAGATGGCAATATAGGACAAGGTATATAGTTGTTAAATAAAATAATCTTTTTTGATACTTCACTAACTTTTTCAAATATACATATATACATACTTAATTTTGAGATGTAATCAGATTACACACAGCTTTAAATAATTCTCTTATTGCTTTATGTATTAAATTGAGAAATAGGTGATGGATTTATACATATATGAAATTAAAATGGAACATATTTTTTTTTAAATTTTTTTAAATGTATAAATTGATTAATTAATCCATTGAGATACATATAAAAAAAGGGGAATAATTTGATGCAATAGATTTATCTGATGAAGTCCAGCTGATTGAGATGAAAACGCAGTGTTTTTGAATAGCGTTAATGTGTGGTGGAGTTTATGCATGGTGCTACGTTTTTCCTGTGGTTTGAGTGTTTTGTTTTAATAAAGCTTACCCTATAGTGTTGAGGTGAGGACCCTTGCCTATGTGGTCATCACCCTCACAGTACTGTGTACCCACACGACGTGACACAGAGAAAGAACATGTACAGGTAGCCAGTGCGGCTGAGACTGATGACATCAACAGGGTATTGGACTGCATCACCATGAGGGGTTAGGGATCCTGTGTGTTCTGTATGGTAGCATACACCCTCACTCCATGCACCAGACAGCCATACTTACCTACACACACACACACACACACACACACACTGTGGAGACCACAAATGTCATACACATATGGATAGCTGATGTGTGTGATACACACACCACACCTGTCTATGTCATGCTTTCCACACTGCAGTATGTACAGATCTCTACAACAGTGTACAGGGGTGTGTAACAATTGGGATGTATTCCCCACCATATGTGGCATATATGGTCACACAAGCAAACACACATGGCAGTACTGTGAATGATACACCTGCTATATGATGATACGTCTGACAGACATGCAGCAGTATTGGCTGCATTATGTGTACCAACGCTACCTTCGGTAATTGTGCTGCTATATGCACACGGGAGGATGTAAGTATTACAGGTGTCAAGTGACGTACTGTCAGTAACACCTGACGCTGTGTAGGTTTTATGTCTCCACCGTCAAGTAACGGTAACATAGTGTACTGTTTGCACATGTAATGGTAGGATGGCGTGTGACACACCTGCGAGCCGTCCCCGGCAAACATCCATCTACACAGGTGGATCACCACTTTATGTACACGCATCCATCCATACCTGCTGTAAATCCTACCGTACTGTCAGTATGTCACCATATACAGGTGTCAATGATGGGGCTGCATTGCAACTGCATGTTGTAGTTAGGCACAGATGAGTTACTTACATCAGCTGCTGCACATGCATGGTAGCTGAATGCACACTACAGATTGTACATGTGTGTTGGTCCTACATGCCTGTCATGTAGCCATGTTTGTATGCATTGCAATTGGTGGAAATGTGTGTTGACATACATAACACATGGACTGTTGTATGATATGATGCGTGTCATGGGTAACTAGTACAGAGGGAATGTGTCCTCGGTCAACATTGCTAGCTCATGTACTGTTAGCATTCAACAGCCATGGACCCACCTTCCATTTGCGTGCATATGATTGCTGTAGCCACTTGTCAGCATGGAGGACAGCAAAAGCTATGCTATGTACATATGTGTTGTGTGTGTGGTCCATGCACATATCCAATGCAATTACATGTATGACATAGCCAAACATGTGTGTTCATTGGTGTACAGTGACAGTCATCTGTCACAGCTGTGTAAGACCCAGGGCCCCTGGTATGTGTAGAGCCGACCTGGTTATGTACAGTGGTATCATTGCAATGCATAACACATGATGGAACCCTGTCGGTACATATGTAGTCTGCACAGTTGCTGTAGACCTATGTACAGTCCACTGGTCATGAGTCACATGGTGTTGTGTTAATGTATGGCTTTGTATTGCTGGACCAATGACATGGTAATGTCTGAGGGCTACATTGTAGATTGTGGTGTGTAGCTCTGTGATCTGCACCTGAGACATCTGTGATAGCTCCTGAGTGTGTACTGGTCAATACATGTGAGTGGCCTTCATGTACATGGGGACAGTAATACCATACTGTGCCCTTCCGTGATTAGAATCCGTGTGCATGCAAGACGGCCCTTTGCAACTGCTAAGTGTGTGAGCATGCCCAGTACGCCGTAGTGTAGATGGACACACAGTACATTTTAACCTACGCCCTTCTGTGTTTAGAATCCGTGTGCATGCAAGACAGCCCTTTGCAACTGCTAAGTGTGTGAGCATGCCCAGTATGCCGTTGTGTAGATGGACACACAGTACATTCCAAACTGCGCCCTTCCATGTTTAGAATCCGTGTGCATGCAAGATGGCCCTTTGCAACTGCTAAGTGTGTGAGCATGCCCAGTACACGTTGTGTAGATGGACACACAGTACATTCCAAACAGACGTGTGATACTAAGCGTGTGGGCATGGCCATTGACATCCTGTATAGCGATGGTGGTCATCCAGGCAACAGATGTCCATTTTCAATGTCACAATGGATGCCTACATTTAAAACACTGGTTTCTGTCTTGAAGGGTGTACTGTCTGTGGCGTGTCCCATATCTATGTAGTGTTGTTGTAGTGCTACATAGATATTTAGTTGCCCCGATCACACCACTGCCGTGTGTTTGTCTACGTCTACCTTGGGAAAGATATATGCTTTCAGACTGCTCGTTCTCTATACATTCCCTATCGGCGTCCTTGCCTTTAGGTGTATGTTCAACTCCCAGCCCTGCCAAGTGTGTGTTTGTGTGTGTGTGTGTTTTTCAAGCTGCCTGGGGACACAGTAATGCTTTTAGATCCCTCACACCACATTCATTCCTTATTGGCATCTTTGCCTTTGCGGATGATGTCACCCACCTAGAAGTATGCCTCTGGGAGTGCTGTGTTCAGTAATCTTGGTAGCGCGTTCTGTAAATGCGTAATGCTGTAGTGTGATAAGGTTGTTAGATGTATGTTCGACTCCCAGCCCTGTCAAGTGTGTGCCTCTGTGTATGTGTGTGTTTCCAGCTGCCTGGGGACGCAGTAATGCTTTTAGACACCTCACACCACATACACTACCTATCGGTGTCTTTGCCTTTGCGGATGATGTCACCCACCTAGAAGAATGCCTCTGGGAGTGCTGTGTTCAGTAATCTCGGTAGCGCGTTCTATAAATGCGTAATGCTGTAGTGTGATAAGGTAGTTAGGTGCATGTTCAACTCCCAGTCTTGCCAAGTGTGTGTGTGTGTGTGTGTGTGTGTGTGTGTGTGTGTGTGTGTGTTTCCAGCTGCCTGGGGACACAGTAATGCTTTTAGATACCTCACACCACATACATTCCCTATCGGCATCTTTGCCTTTGCGGATGATGTCACCCACCTAGAAGTATGCCTCTGGGAATGCTGTGTTCAGTAATCTCAGTAGCGCATTCTGTAAATGCATAATGCTGTAGTATGATAAGGTAGTTAGGTGTATGTTCAACTCCCAGCCCTGCCAAGTGTGTGTGTTTCCAGCTCCCTGGGGACACAGTGATGCTTTTAGATGCCTCACACCACACACATTCCCTATCAGCGTCTTTGCCTTTGCGGATGTCACCCACCTAGAAGTATGCCTCTGGGAGTGCTGTGTTCAGTGATCTCAGTAGCATGTTCTGTAAATGTGTAATGATGTAGTGTGATAAGGTAGTTGGGTGTATGTTCGACTCCCAGCCCTGTCAAGTGTGTGCCTCTGTGTGTGTGTGTTTCCAGCTGCGTGGGGGCACAGTAATGCTTTTAGATGCCTCACACCACTTACATTCCCTATCGGCATCTTTGCCTTTGCAGATGATGTCACCCATCTAGAAGTATGCCTCTGGGACTGCTGTGTTCAGTAATCTCAGTGGCGTGTTCTGTAAATGCGTAATGCTGTAATGTGATAAGGTAGTTAGGTGTATGTTCAACTACCAACCCTGCCAAGTGTGTGTGTGTGTGTGTGTGTGTGTGTGTGTGTGTGTGTGTGTGTGTGTGTGTGTGTGTGTGTGTGTGTTTCCAGCTGCCTGGGGACACAGTAATGCTTGTAGATGCCTCACACCACATACATTCCCTATCGGCATCTTTGCCTTTGCGGATGATGTCACCCACTTAGAAGTATGCCTCTGGGAGTGCTGTGTTCAGTAATCTCGGTAGCGCGTTCTGTAAATGCGTAATGCTGTAGTGTAATAAGGAAGTTAGGTCTGTGTTCTAATCCCAATCCTGCCACGTGTATGTGTATGTGTGTGTGGGTGTTTCCCACTGCATGACAACAGTACATTGCTTTTACACTATTCACTCTCCATAGAATCCGTACAGCATCTTTGCCTTTGATGCTGATGTCAGCAAGCTAGACGTATGCCTGTGTGACTGCTGTGATATAGTAATCACAGTAACGTGTTCTGTACATGCATAATGCTGTAGTGTGATAAGGTAGTTAGGTCTGTGTTCTAATCCCAACCTTGCCAAGTATGTGTGTGTGTGTGTGTGTGTATATATATATATATATATATATATATATATATATATATATATATATATATATATATGTAATATGCTATCATTTACCTTATGTGTTCGCTGGTATTTGCACTTTCCGTCAGTGGCAGAACTCACATGCGAGTATGGGAGACTGAACACTGTATCGGGGACACTGCATAACACCCCGAGGGACACATTTATTTTGTTTCTATTAACCTTCCACATTGACTATCACAGGGCATAAGTATTCATCACATTTATTGAGGTACATGTTTTTGACTTATACATGTTTTGTCATTTGTCATCACATCTTTCTTCACACCTGTCCACCTAATCTCACTAGTTCTGTACATTATTTAGGTCAGGGTTACCTTCATACCTCTCAACTGTACACATTTTGGGTAAATGTCCCGAACTTAAACTTATAATTTTGTTCCTTTTTTCATAATATTGTGCCTTTCTGGTAATTTAGTGGCAAGTCATTAGGGACTGTGGAGTTAGACAATAATGACAGACATTAGTAGTTTATAATTAATAACCCTCAAAACATTCATACTAATGAATGATCCATTATTCTATCAACGTTCTAACTTTGTAAGAGGAATATTTAAAATATTCCCTATTTGTACTTATTTTAAAATGCCTTTGTCCAGATGTCTTATTCTGAAAGTTTTAGAGGTATGGTTACCATCTTAGTCATACGCATGTACGTCCATGATAATCGCTTACAAGACACTGATATAAGTCCCTATGTCTTCCCCCAATGGTTTACACAATATCCAGTAGATGGGTTCTTCATTTTTGGAAGATATAGGCGTGTGCTATACCCACATAGGAATATTAATCACTCCCATGGGGCGGACCTAATAAATCTGTGCCAACCAACACCTAGGCACCTAGGCCCATTATTGCATACCCATGATTCCCATACCTGACACCCCTCCAGAGTAGTCATAAGACATATTTAATGTGAGCAATAATAAAGTATGAAGACACCTCTAAGCACTATCCACTCTCCGCGTATCGGGACATATGTCATACATTCTGTCAACCCATGTGTTATTACACTTGCACAAGCTACTGTTGCATGTACAGCTATACTGTAGTTGCGGATGACACTTCTTTGCAGCAATCATTACAGGACGGTGCCTGTATAGATTCACAATTTTTGGGGTCCTGCAAAGGACACCTATATCCATGTTTAAAGTGTAGAACTTGCAGATCTGGCACACTGGTACTTTCCGGGCAATGGTTTGGAAAGCAGCAGTGTATTTACCTTTATTGCATGTCTGTATGTCTATCCATAATAGCTATGATGTAACCTATGTATGTACATGTGTTATATCTACAAGGACATATGTTTATATGTTTGTTATGTATATATCAATTAATGTTGTGTGTGTTTGTATAGATATATACATATATATATATATATATATATATATATATATATATATATATATATGTGTGTATATAAACATATGTCTGTACATTCTTTATTTCATATATTTATTTAGTTTAAGTCTGTGGATATATATCTATACACAAATGTATATATCCATATATAGAAATAACGTGTAGAAAACAGCATTTATTTGCTATGCTGTGAGCGGATTACATACGCGCAGGCGCACTTGCATATCCTTATTGTGGGTTACATATGTTTACTAAGTCTTTGTGCTTACGTGGGCTTTATTACTTGTGACAGTACCAGTAAAATATCTGTAATCCGGTTTTATTTATTTATTTATTTATTTTTATTGACATTTGTTAACCGGGTTAGTCCAACTGGGATTTTGTCCCATTTTCAGTGGAGACCCTAGGAGAAAAGCTCCAGATAGTACAATAATAAAAAAACATTACAGTAGTATACCAGCACATGAAACAACAGAAATAAAACTAGTCTTACAGTAGTAACAAATAGAAAACAACCATAGTTAGATGCCAGCACAAGTTTTTTCTTTTTTTTTTTTTTTTTTTTTTTAGATACTATGTAACTGTGGTAGTGGGGATAGAGTTCAAGGTATGTCCAGGATAGACTGAGTGATTCCAATGTGGGGGGAGGACAGAACTATGTAGTGTCATAGCAGGGGCAGATTTTGGTATTGAGTAGATGTCTTAAGTTTCTTTTTAAATAGTGGGGTGTGAGGGATTGAGCAAATGTCAAGGGGTAGTTTGTTCCAAGCAATGGCCACCGAGTGTTTGTAGAGTAACTTACCTACTGACTTATTTGGGTGGTAAATATCAAGCAATTGTTGATTAGAGGTGCGGAGAGGTTGAGATGGGGTCTAGACAGAGACAAGATGAGATAAAGATGGACAGTTGGATGGTTTAAAGAGCATAGAGTGTAGCATGTGAAACTGATAGAGATGTAGTAGTTGAGAGAGTTCTAGCCAGTGTAGAGACTTTAAAGCAATGCATTGGTGTGTGTTATTTGTTATCCGGTTAACGGACATATGCAAAACACACGTTCACCTTTACATATTTAAATGTCTGTACAGCACAGACGCATTCATTAGACTTTAACATTATATGTGCTGTAGTCGTAGTTGAACCGGGACTGCATTCACGTTGGCCGGATGCTGTAACCACTATACTATTGGCGTTCTGACTCATTTATATGCATACCCATAGTACATAGCTACATTAACATATGCCTCACCGCTTCACTTACAACACAGGCATCCATTCTCCTGCTGGGAAAAACACGGTACTACATATTACACATTCCCTATTCCCTACTGCTCTGAACCCAAGCTGCATATTTCATCAATCCAGGGATATTCAGAACCCCAATGTTCATGTGGTGATCTGGGTTTAGGCTTGTCTGCCTGGTGAATGGAACTGCCCTGACCGTGTTCAAATGTTAGACAAAGCACATGGACAGAGTTTGTCCATTTTATACATTTTACCTGTGTTTACAGACACAGGTGTTTGGGCACCTGTCAGCAGCTTATTATGTTGGCAATACATAATATGGGTGGGGGTGGTTACAATACATAATCCATGGTGAGTGGTGTTCCCATTCACATTTGACTATTTCCTGTATTCATTCATATGAGGATTATTATTTTGGACATGAATTAACTACAGGTATGCAGTAGTACAGTAAACAAATGTGAAGGTTTGTTACTGTAAATATGTACGGACCTCTGTAATACTCAGGGACTACCCCACATCCTTCACAACATTTCATGCTAATGTACATACTATTATTCTGTGAACTTTCAAAGTTTGTGAGAGCAGTATTTACATCTGTCCCTATTTGTCCACCCATCATTTTAGGCTTTGTCCAGATTTTGTTGCTGTAATAGATTGAGAGGTGTGGTGTCAGTATGTGATTGAGTAGAATATATTCTGTCAATAATTCATGTGGGGAGACCTGCATGGTGGACAGGTGTTCCATCCTGCATAGTATGTTTTGCATGTCCGTCTAGAAACTGAACAGTACCGTGACTACACATACAACTTTTGTCCAGATGTTTACAGTACTACACATCATGGCGTGTAAACAACTTTGATGTTTAAACAGGTTACTTATCCCACGAGGGATGTGCACACATTTTGCCAAAACATGAATGTGCGGGCATTTGGATTTATGAAACTGTGATGGGATGTTTACAAATGTGGGATACATAGTTTGCAATCCTGACACTGCCTAGGGTGATACTTCCTACTACATATGGGTAATACTCGCTATGTGTAGGTGTACGGCTGCGCAGGGCTGGTAGCTGGATTTGGTGGACATTCGGACATGGGTGCGGGTTATGTGCTATACAGGGGATGTTGTGTATTGCATTATGCATGCATGGGTTCTGCATTTGGATGTCCCGGTTCCGCATATACCATCCTATGTGTATGTGCCGGTTATGTTCCTGTTCATGTGTATAGCACATTTTAATATTCATATGTTTGTGTGATTTTGGTATACAATATGGACTGTCAGGTTTCTTTACGATTGTTATATGGCCACAACTGCCCAGCTGTGTACTATCACTACCAATATGGGACTGCTGGTGACCCTGCCCATGGGGCTGGAAGTGTGTATTGGCGGCGCGCTGACATGATGCGCTACACTTCCACTGGGTATAACTACTTACAGTGCAGTACATTACGGACACACAATTTTAAATATCATTTGTTCCAAGGATGGAAACTCATATTGTGTTGCATGCATTTCTGTTTGATTCTCAATTTTGTGTGGCCAGGAACTGTTTTGCATGCTTTGCATACGTTTCATTATCCACGGACACTGATAGGTGCGATTACTATTGCAGGTAGACTATAATATTCAGCAGTTTAGGTTGCTCATCAACAGCCGATATTGACACACCTCTGGGTGCAACTTAGAAACGCCCCATGCACTCACGCACGTTTCCTATGCATGTGGATGTGGTGGCAGCGCACCTTCATTAATGTGCATATGGCACTACTACACCATATATACGCCACACGGCTGGCGCAGGCCTTACGCCGGCCATGCACCGAGCTTCATAAATCCCGGAATTTGTTTGACTGTATGCACTATTTGAGCTACAGCAAGCAGTGTATCTTTAAATATTTAAAAGTTCTTCCATGCAATGGATGATGCAATTGTACCACCTGTTTCTAACTTTTAAATGTTTGTTGTTTGGTTTATGGCTGTTTGACCTGAAGTTGCATTTTTATTAAAACGTTTTTAGCTTTTCATTAAAGCATTTTTTACTAGAGCATTATTTCATCCTTACCTTTTGTGTTTACATAAATGTTGTAGTTTTTTTTTTTTTATTTAACATTTGTTTACCGGGAAAGTTAGACTGGGACAGAGTCCATTTTCAATAGAGGCCCAGGGAGAAATGGTCCAGACAGATGTCTTTGGAATTATTATTATTATTTTAGATATAAACACATTGTCCTATCCAGATCATTTGCAATGATTGGAATTATTTGGAATGATTTGGAATTGTTTTTATTGTTATCTCAGATATTAACACATTGTCCTGTAAAGATGACCTTAAAGCCTTATCTCTACTCAGTCCCCTACATGTTATGGAGAGGCATATAAGGCATCCTCAGATCCAGCACTAATGGACCTTTTGCACATCCACAAAACAAATAGCTCCAAAAACACTAGATCTAAGAGTTTAAATTTTTTTTGAAACATAAATAGGACATGCTGTTGAGACAGACATGTCCCTCAAGGATCCCCAATCTCTGTATTAGGCTCCTCATCCATGTAAAGCACAGTCCATCCCTCACCCTATTCAAGCATAATCTTCACCATTAGATGGGAAATCAAACATTCTCCACTGATCTGGCCCCTGTGTCCCTGATAAATAGAGGCTGGCAGTAAATATTTCCTAACTAATATACACCCCCAACTAAACCTTTGGCAACCTCCTAACTAATATATCCCTCCAAATAGATGCCCATGTTACACGAGAACACAGCTGGGTTTGGTTGCTCTGCTAGGCGTATAAAGGCCTTGGTGGTTGTTTGCCTGATATACTCCTATGGACCTATGAACAGTATACTCATCAGGCCAAATGGCAATTCCATATGGAGAATAAGAAGTGGAATAGCATATAATATTGCTTGCTATAGTTCTAGTGACGGGGAACATTTTAATCATTCAAGGAAAGTCATCACATGATAAGAATTTGAAGAGTCATGGTCTAACAGGCTATTTCTTTCATATTTATTTCTTAAAAGGAAGCATAGGAGTTGTATTTTACTCTAATGAATTGCAGCGTAACCCCTGTTTCTGAACCAGAGCATTCATTTTAACAGAATAAAGAAATTGACCTCTGAAATAATAATGCAGAAAACAGAAGGCGAAAAAAGAATGCTTATTAATAAATATTAAATTCAAAAATGCTTATTGACATGTGCAAGTATTATGCTCTTCTCAAAGCATACAAATGTAGAGGATGATATGAACTGCATGAAAGTCACAGGTATTCAGAATGCTCCACAGAAAATTGTTTATTGAGAGGATACCTTTAAGGAGCATGTTGACAATAAAGAATTCTGAAAGAAAAAGAATAATTGAAGTTCCTGGAACACCCAATGTGGGAACAATCAATCATGCTCGATCACCTATAAAACTGATTTTGGACATAGGATATCTAAATTATTTGAACACAAAAATTAGTGGCTGAGGTGGAGTTGAGTACTTTTACAATATTATAAGCTCTGAGGTTGCTTTAGGTTACAGAGGTGTGACATCACTGACACCTTTACCCCTCCTGCATAAGACATATACCTTTTATGTTTCCTTATTTAGAGAAATATGCAATGTAAGTAGACTTCAACAAGCAGTCAGCCAAAGACGGTATTCAAGTAATTGCACACACCCACAAGCAAGTGATAACTAGGATTTTAGTATTTATTTATGTGTTCTACTTGGGTCTGCCACCCATGTGGCTAATCACAGAGATTCAAACTCCATTTATCATTTTAGAAATAGATGAAATTATGGAGCAGCCTTTGTACAGACAATGATTAGGAAAGGTTTTTTATGCAGCCAGACTACTTTGTCTCACGCAGTGTAACCACTCAGAGGAGCGGCATGCAATGGTGGGCATAGGGCTGTCACCTTCTATCATGAATTACGCAGCCCCTCAATCAGTTCCACCATTCACATTAACTGTTCCTTGTGATGCTTAAAGTTAGGAAGTGTGAGCTTCCACACAGCATATACGTACGTTTTAGATAAGAATAGCAATGGTTGGATCCTTGTCAGAATGCTGCGGCAAAAACACATATACTATGAATGTATTATTAGCATCCATGTAATCTGTAGTCATTCGAACCACATAACTTACAACTTCTTTAGCTAAGAACTAGCACATTTAGATACATATATCCATATAATACATTCACATTTTATAGTCATAAAATATCATTACTTTATAAAAATGATGTTAGGCAGCATATTTTACATTAAACAGACCACTTTAAACAACCTTAACTCTAAGCATGCTATGGTCCTTATATCTCAAATAATATAATGGGGCAAATTGAAAAAGTGCTACCATAAGGTCTACACAAGAATGTGTACACAAGTTGTCCACCTCTTGGTAACTCTTTGGAATTCAGAAACAGCCTTACAACAGTGCTTTTGCATGAATACATGCAGCACTACTGTAGGCTGCCTCCACAAACATGCCAGATGCCATTGAGGTATTCTGGTGTACAGAACTATATGCTAATTAGCCTTGTGCTCCCTACTGCAACTGCTTGTGATAAAGCATTCATTCAGCTGTGCCATTCAGGGAATCACTCAGCTGAATAAATTAATACAGCCACTCATGGTAAACATCATGGTCCAAAGGGCATATTCATCCACTGTGTTAGCGTTAAGTGCTGGGGAGTTTAGTAGTAGAGTGTGTGTGTGTGTGTGTGTGTGTGTGTGTGTGTGTGTGTGTGTGTGTGTGTGTGTGTGTGTGTGTGTGTGTGTGTGTGTCTGTGTCTGTGTGCGTTTGTGAGGGATTGCATATGTGAGTGCATCTGTAAGCATGTGTCCGCCTGGGAGATTGCAGTATGCCGAGTTAGTGTGAGAAGTAGGTTAGGTGTGTGTGTGTATGTTGTGCAGTCATGTGGGAAGAGGACTGTGTGTGTGTGTGTGTGTGTGTGTGTGTGTGTGTGTGCGTGTGTGCGTGTGTGCGTGTGTGCGTGTGTGTGTGTGTGTGTGTGTGTGTGTGTGTGTGTGTGTGTGTTTGTGTGTTTGTGAAGGATTGTATATGTGAGTGCATCTGTGAGCATGTGTCCACCTGGGAGATTGCAGTATGCCGAGTTAGTGCGGCAGTAGGTTAGGTGTGTGTGTGTATGTAATGCAGTCATGTGGGAAGAGGACTGTATGTGTGTGTGTGTGTGTGTGTGTCTGTGTGTGTGTGTGTGTGTGTGTGTGTGTGTGTGTAATGAATGTGTATGGAGGTTCGGGTGGAACTAATACTTCCACACAGGGCCGGCCTTAGGCATAGGCGAACTAGGGGACCGCCTAGGGCGCCGTACAGGCCGACCTCAAAAGGGCGCAATTTAATGCCTTAACATTTCTTTACTTTCACTACCTGTATAGGCTAGCAATTGCACCCTACCCCGCACTTCGTACTAAAGCCCACTTCGTACTAAAACATGAACTTCCATTCCATCCACAGTACATAGCACAGCCCCTTAAGCCATACTATACTATGTTCTCACTCCATTCCCTCACCCTGCATGTATCTGCTGAATGTGAGTGGCTGCTCCTGTTGAGCATTATTTAAAGCATCCAATTAGTGATGCTTTTGCACCACTGACATCATGGCTACTGATCCAATTGAGTGCATATAAACCGCTCACACTCGCCTTTCTTTCATTTCTTCATTGATGAGATAGAGAGGCGGGCACATCTATTGGCTATCACATTACTTCCACGTTGAAATCTGTGGATGTGAGTGACTCATCGGTGTTCTGCCTGGTTCTCTGTAGCTCCACTCGGGCTACGAATCAAATGGCGTGGGCTTGGGCTTTTTGTTTTGTGCGTCCAGTCCAGACCTCCCTCCACCTTTGATTGTTTTATTGTTTGTTTGGCTGAGGAGGTAAGTCAGGGATGGGGTCCGGGGAATAATATATTATGTGAAGCAGACAAGCACTCATTTTTTGATGTTACCACCACACACCTAAGACTAACGACTGGATCCTGCTTGATGATTTTGTTTACAATCCATAACATTCATCTGTTAACTTGGGTCTTAGGCTAAGACCTAAGTTAACAGATGAATATTATGGATTGCAAACTAAATCATCAAGCAGGATCCAATCGTTAGTTAGTTTAGTTGGTATATGCAGTCAGCGGTCTATTTCATTTTGCGCTAAAACAGGCAGGCAGCTATAGAAGTAGAGAGTGAAGTTTCTGATTTGGTATGGCCTTTACTTTTAAATTAAAATGAGCTGCGGTCTAAACAGCAATAGGAGAGAGAGAGAGCGCACGCACACACAGACACACTGTACACTCACACAAAATCATGCCCTGAATTGTTGTTTAAATGCATCACGCTATATAAAGAGAATTGCGTTGCATTTACAAAAAGAGTGCTTCATGTAGTCTGTATTTGCCCTTGCCACTTGATTGAACACTATCTAAAAATTAAAATAAAGGGTCATGCAACAAGTTCATTATTTCTGTACCTTAGCTGTGTTGGGGACTACTTAATAGACTGTAAATTGATATAAAACTTTTCTGAAGCAGCAGTTAAAGACACATCACCTCATAAGATTGTTTAAATGCAGAAAGCATTTTTTTAATATACAATGCATATCCGAGCATATTCCATGTTGAGTATGTGGGACATTTTCACTTTCTGTGATTTATTTAACTAAATTTCATTTTATCTGCTTGAGATGAACAGCCTCATTAACATGTGGTATAAATTTCATATTTGTTATAGAAATGCTATAACATGTTATTAAATTGTTCATGTATTATCCTGTATTTTACTATCACTTGTTTTTATAACGACTTTCTTTATTTTGTTATGGATGCTGTACTACTGGGAGTCTGTGCTTGTGTTTTAGGTCCATTACTGCTCACTCTGTCACTTGTGTTTTGTAATGGGGCTCTGGTGTTTTTGCTTAGTTTGTTGTGGTATGTTATTAACTGGTGTGCATTTGTTGTGGTTTGTTATTAACTGGTGTGCCTCTCTGGGTTATGTTTACAGGTGTTTCTGCCTGTTCTCAGTTTTGGTTTCTGGCCATTTGGGACTGATGCTGCTACATTTTAGCTGTTTAAGTAACTAAGGTGTTTCATTCAGTGTGTGGCCATTTTGTTTGCTCATTTTTCTGAAGTGAGAGATATAAAAGTTATTTTATAATTATTTTTCAGTAGACTTATCACATGATTTATCCAGGTTTCAGTCTTTATTATTAATTCAGAGAGTATATGTCACATTTTTCTTAATGACTATGGTGTTGGTTTGCTATGTGTGGGTTGGGATGACTCTGCTGTCTAGTGTACACCTAAAACTAATAAGCATGGACAATGCTGTGCAAGATGTAGAACCAAATAATCAGGAGCTTCCAGCCTTTATTTTGTAGTCTGCTTTGAGACAATGGGAAATCCAAGATATTAATAGTATGACAATTGACAAGTTTGTTTTCATAATGACAGCTTATTAACTTGTGTCATAGTTAATTGGTTGAGATTTACAGCTCATTCCAGCAGTTAGGGTATTAAGTGACTATAGTCAACATTATGCTTTTTAGAGGTTAGGGTGGATTTTGAGGTGTGAGAGCTGACTTCTGTTTATTACTAATTACCTTAGTTCAGAATGAGTCCTGATGATCTAATCAGTATACATTTTTTCTAAGTAGCCCCTTAAATCTGGTTTTATTTTAGACTTAATTTCAGAAAGAGGATCAGATAGGATCATATGCTAACTGAAGCAGACTACCAACATGAATTTGTACGTGGTTACACACTTTACAGATACTGCATGTATGTGCTTCAGTTTGTATTTTTTACAAGTGGCACCATTTTACCTTGGTGAATACTATATTCTTATTTCTGAATTCCTGTTGTTTTGTGACTGTAAATATTGGTTGGGATTCTTTTTCTAGTGTTGTAACACAAGCTATTACAACATTTACTTTTAATTCATAATGGGTTATCCCCGGTGGTGCAGCGGTAGCATTGTTGCCTCACAGCAAGAGGTTCTCCCGTTCAGTTCTTGACTGGAGTGTGGGGAGTGCCTTCTGTGTGGAGTCTGCATGTCCTCCCTGCAGTTGGGTGGGCATTCGAAAGACGTGTAAATGGGCGCGCCTTCGTTGAAGGTTGAACATCAAGCTGGCACTTCAGCATTTGTGAAAATCTACTGCCAATCATTAGGAGACCGGAGTTCCACTCTGGTGACCCCTAACCAGGAAAAGCCAAAAGACAAACAACTTTTAATTCATAATGGACGGCGATCGAGCTCTTTTTTTGCATGGTACAAGGACTGTGAGGAAAATAGAACTGTCATTAGAATGTTTTATGAAATTAGCTTTTTGCTTTATTTCATTTCACCCATTGTTTTACCACAGTAGTCATGCCATGTGACTGAACAGATTCTGCTTTGATTTTGTGATGCACTTGATTTATTTCTGCAGATCAACAGAATGTTAAAGCATATTTGATAGCAGCATACACATTGCTAGTGCAGCTTTTTGAAGGCATATTTGTGGTGATTCTACCTTCTGATTTTGTCGAAAATGCTATATTTAACTCTTGCTCACTTTTTTGCTGTTGTGTTGGGCAATGCAGTTTTACTTGTTTTCTAATGATGCATTTTTGAGTTTTTCTTTTGTGTATCAGATTACTGTCAGTTATTTAATCAGCAGTAGCAAATCAAATGTCACACCATGTTTAGTTTGGGAGGGTGGCCTAATGGTTATGCTGTTTGCTTTACAAACAAAAGGTACAGCGTTTGAATCTCACAGGATATAATTGGCTGGGCTTAACATGGCTTACAAGGGCAGTTAGCCTCATACTAACCTATGAACCTTTACGTGGGTTTTTGTGAAACAAAGCTGAGTGAGCATGCATGCACTGGAAGTTTTGTGTTTTAGTTTCTTAACTCTCCCTGAAATGCATTTGAATGCAAATTTGTACTTCTAGTACCATAGTTACAGTGCAGATTTTTAGTATTTATGGTTTGAGTCTCACACTGCTGCATTTTTAGCTTGAGTTGCTAACACTCAGAAATGTGTTTACAAGTTGTTGGATGCTGCTGTGCTTGTGAGAATGATTTTACTGATTGTTAACATAGAGTAAGTGTGCAATATTTATATACCACAGTGCCTTGCTATTTAGCTGTGATTTTCCTTTTGAAAATGTCTAGGACAGTTCATCAGTGCAGTTACCTGCAAAGGTATTTTGTAGTGGTGGTAGGTTTTGTAGATCACATGCTGCTGAAGTTCAAAATACCTATTGATTAAAACATGTAGGAAAAAATAATTGAATTTACTTGGCATTCTTGCCATAGCGGAGGAATAGCAGTGTATCTGTGGGTGTGAGTGATGAGGGTGTGAGTGATGTTGGAGATGCTATGTACAATAGCAGTGAACCTTGTAAACATGGTGTAGATTTATTTGTACTGCTTCAGTGTGACTTTCTAAAATATATCAAAAATGTGAATTTGTTTTCTGTTTGCAGTACTCTGATCTCACAGCAAACAGATGTGATTTGAATGTAGAATGGGAATATGATTTAACATCAAGTAATTCATGTGTTGGTTTATATATAAATATTTTGTAGTACAAGGGAAAGAAGTGAAAGTGTGCCTGTCTAATAGGTTCTTCTATCTAAAGAACAGACTGTTTTGCTATATTTTCTCAAGGAGATGTTTTAATGGCACTAACAAGCATATTATAGGGAGGTTCTGAGGTGCAGTTGTACAAGTGACTTAGGATCATCTGTGGGGAGCATCAATGCTGTCAGCTGTCATTTTTTTGTACCATACAGTATGTTTACATTAAAGTTTCATCCTTCATAGATCTTCAGGAAACTGGTTACCTTGAACTTGATAGGAACCGACTGTTGAAATATTCTGAAGCTTCCAGTGCTTCAATGAATACCGCATCCTCTGCAATGAATACCGCATCCTCTGCAATGAATACCGCATCTTCTCCATCTGTGAATCTGTAAACACTACCATGACAACTGAATAGCACTCCTGGAAGCTTACATTGTAGGCACAATCTGTGTGGATAGTAAATTAGATGAAAAATGAGCCATCACATCACTTTATGAACCAGTACAATAGTAGCATTCAAAATGTTTACAACTAAATGAATAGGATGAGATGGGGGGTGTAAATGTGCTCAATATAGGTATACAAGCTCTTGTTCCAGGTGACTGGTTCTTGATTTGAATTGGCTGTCTAGTGCCAGAAATTGAGAAGCCTGTACACTGTTCTGCTGTTGTCTTCTAATTCTGTGTAGTATAAAGCTGGTTCTAATACATGTACTTAGTTATACAATCAGTTGTAGTTGCAAGGCCTAGCTGGGTGAATTGCAAGACTTGGGTGAGTAGGCAGCTCTAAGAATTGAGGGAGTTTATGAACACCAATGTCCATTCCTAACATCTGACTTTACAAATGTTATTTTTAACAGACAGCCTGGAAAAGGTCCAAAGAAGCTTTCTGGTGCACCAAATAGAAAAAGAAAGGCTCAGAGAGAATTGCAAGTGGCTAGTTCACGTGCTTCAATGATGCGATTTATGCAGTCTAGTCAAGCATTATACAGTAGTCAGCTGCAAGGCAGGGGCAGTGAAATGCTTCAAGAGGCAGATTTCTCTGAGGTGACGAGTAGTCCTTCCAGACAAGATGAGAGTGACAGTTCCTGCCAAAGTCCCAGTGATGCTTACTGTATGGTAGATGTTGAGAATACTGGTACTGGATGTACAGATAATGAATCTGAGTCAGAGGTGTGTCATGATGGCTTTGACCTTGCAGGTGGTAATGCTGAGTGTGACAGAGAGTGTGGAGCTCAGTCAGTGTCTAGGGCATCTGTTGACTATATTCCTGTGTGTTCAGAGCTAGGAGCAAGTCATGTATCTGAGCAAGTAGTAGATGTTGTATGTGAGGAGGAAAAAAAGCAAGTAGATCCAGTAACATGAACAAACAAATACACAAAATTCACAGACTGCACCAAGCTGCTTTAATGAAGAGCTAAAAGGCTCCGAAATACTAAGTGCTTTCACCATCAAAACTAATGGCTTCTTCAGAGTAATAGGAGCTCATAATCACATTGTTTATATACAAAGTTCCACCTGCACATTAACCAATCAAATTCCTTACTTAATTGACAATCCCAATGAACATTCTATTGTAACATTCAAATAAAACATAGAACATGCATACAAAACTTGCTTAGAAGCATGTATTAAAACATATTTATTCCTATATATACATGTTTCCCCATAAGCATTCACTTTTAACATACACATTATACACATATTTATTGCTATTGTTGAAACCTTATTTAAATTATTGCAAGCCTTGTACCCCAATGAATCAAAGCAAAATTACTTAAAATAACCATAGCCCATTTTTTCAAAATGGAATTGATGGAAATGTGGTTGTTGAGTCCAGGGTAGGTTGTTGCATCTAATATCACCTGCCATTTTAATTCTAAAGCCTCAACTCTAACATTGTCATCACCACCTCTCTCACTTGTCATTACCCTGTCACTTACAAAAAATATAAACTTTTTAAAATTGACACAGGTCTTGGAATGTAAATACAATGCATTGTGATTATCCTTGTTTTTAATGGCCCTCTGATGTTCTGCTATCCTTTCCCTTAACCTATGTATAGTTTTCCCTACGTAGAACCCTGCACATGTTGTACAAGTCGCAAGGTAAACAACCTTCTTAGATTTGCAACTACATTTGCCCGGGCATGAAATAATTCAATTGTACCCCCTCACAGTCACATAGGGTCCATCATTAATATATCTACAGTACCTGCAAGACCCACATTTGTACATTTGTGAACTTGTTAACCTATTTTGTGATCTCTCTAATAAATTCTTTATATTTAAGCCTCTTGAAAAAATTACTTTTGGTGTTCGAAGTAATTCTTTTTGTATATCCATGTTAAATGCCAAATCCCAAGATTTCCCAATAATCTCCATAATATTGGGTGTCTGGAAATTGTATTTCAAGACAAGAGCTCTCGAATCGAACATCTTAAACTGAGAAGGTTCTGCTATTTCCATTACATCAATGGTCCCTCTATTATCTACCTGAATGGGTTTAAATGATGTCCACCTTCTTTTTGTCTTATTCTAATAAGAATTTATTAGAGAGAAGGGAAAGGATAGCAGAACATCAGAAGGCCATTAAAAACAAGGATAATCACAATGCATTGTATTTACATTCCAAGACCTGTGTCAATTTTAAAAAGTTTATATTTTTTGTAAGTGACAGGGTAATGACAAGTGAGAGAGGTGGTGATGACAATGTTAGAGTTGAGGCTTTAGAATTAAAATGTCAGGTGATATTAGATGCAACAACCTACCCTGGACTCAACAACCACATTTCCATCAATCCCATTTTGAAAAAATGGGCTATGGTTATTTGAAGTAATTTTGCTTTGATTCATTGGGGGCAAGGCTTGCAATAATTTAAATAAGGTTTCAACAATAGCAATAAATATGTGTATAATGTGTATGTTAAAAGTGAATGCTTATGGGGAAACATGTATATATAGGAACAAATATGTTTTAATACATGCTTCTAAGCAAGTTTTGTATGCATGTTCTATGTTTTATTTGAATGTTACAATAGAATGTTCATTGGGATTGTCAATTAAGTAAGGAATTTGATTGGTTAATGTGCAGGTGGAACTTTGTATTTAAACAATGTGATTATGAGCTCCTATTACTCTGAAGAAGCCATTAGTTTTGATGGTGAAAGCGCTTAGTATTTTGGAGCCTTTTAGCTCTTCATTAAAGCAGCTTGGTGCAGTCCGTGAAATTTGTGTATTTGTTCGTTCATTTTAGTGGTTACCTTGTTGGGTTCAGTGTTTTTTTATGAGTATAGATCCAGTAACACACAAGAAAGTCAATAGTGGCCCTGGTAAATGGCCAGATCCCATGGATGATAAAGTTCACTGTCTTAAGTGCTGCAGGCCCTGTTCAGATAATGAATCACAGTTTCCCCTATGATGATTACCACAGAAGATTCAATCCCATCTTTTATAATAAAAGACTTACAACACGGTGAGACAGTCAGAAGGTCTTGGTTGGTGTATTCCGAAAGTAGTGACTTAGTATTTTGTTTTTGTTGCAAACTCTTCAGCAGTACTCATTTAGTTGTCTTGTCTAGTACAGGAACATGTGACTGGAAAAATTTGGGACAAAAGCTGACAGAACATGAACGGTCAGTGAAACATAAAG
>NC_056726.1:1180487497-1180531502 GCF_019279795.1 Protopterus annectens | reverse complement strand
ACCCTTCACCTTGGGGAATTTTATAATTAAGTAAGTCTTTAAGATTACTGTATCTCCCATAGGAAAATTGATATGTTTGGGAAAAAGATAACCTATAGAATTGTCCTCACTAACAGTCTCCCAAGACTGCATAACTATTTTTTCCAACGTGGGAGATAATTCAGAGTAGCTAGTTAGGAAAAACAACCTTTCCTCACCATCATCTTTCTCAGATGATGTCCCGCTCGTGGCTATGCTGATAATCCTCTCCAGAGGGCAAGAGAAAAGGTTTTGGGTGAGACAGGGGTCAGTTTAAAGGATTATGAAGAGAATCTTGGGGGACAGCATCAGAGAAAGATGATGGTGAGGAAAGGTTGTTTCCTGTCACTAGGTACTCTGACTTTTCTCCCATGATGGAAAGAATAGTTAGGCAGTCTTGGGAGACTGTTAATGAGGACAATTCTATAGGTTCTCTTTTTCCCAAACATGTCATGCTTTCCTGTGGTAGATACAGTAATCTTAAAGAATTACGTAATTATAAAATCCCCCAAGGTGGAAGTTGTGGTGTGATGGATAATAAAGTGGGTACCCATCATTGTGGGAACTGTTCAGTGTGTAACTGGCTTAGGAATTTGCATGGTTGTAAGATCAATGGGAGGTTTTACAAAGCTAGGGAAATGGACAACTGTAAAAGTTGTGGGGTGAGTTATTTAAGAGGTTGTGGATGTCATCCCACAGGTTGGTATACTGGACAAACAGCTAGGAGGGTGAAAGTTTGTGTTTTGGAGCATCTGGGTGATGTTACGAGACAGTAACTGGAGAGTCCATTAGCCACCCACTTATTGTCCAAGCATGAGGGTTCATGCAGCAGCCTGTTCTGTAGTGTTATGGCATGACCTGAAGCAAACAGGGGAAACTTTAAGAGGGAACTCAATAGACTTGAGTGAAGGATGGTTACTAATTACCATACATTATTTCCTAATGGCATGAATTTAGATAATAATATTTTTAAGTCATAGGGTCATTATTCATTTATTTAATGTATGTATTAATATTTGCACATATTTGAAATTGCTATAGGATAGTATGTGTTTAAATGCAGAATTGATGTATTTCCAATGATTGTTTCAATGATTGTTTAATTGATATCTGGTGTTTGTATATAAGTATTGTTAAATGCTGTGGTACGAGAAGTGTTATTAAATATTATCACAAATTCATCCTGGAGTGGTCCTCCTTTGTGGGGTTTGTGTCATTTTGGAATTTTTCTTTGGATGTTTTTTGCACTGTTGCATGTCCATCTGCATCTGTAGAGTTTAATCATGCATATGTGAGATGAAATATATATAGTCTGTTGCTGTGTTGTAGTAATAAACAGATGTGCATAATCTGTAGTATTGTGGGTTTGTACTGTTGATGTACTTACCCTGTACCAATGCCACAGGTATGGCTACTGACATCACATCTCTCTCTCTCACAACTATGTAGGTCCCTCTGGTATGCCTCTGGGGCAGCAGCCTGTAGCTGGTGAGTATGGTGGTTGTTCAGGCTTGCCAATACACCGGCCATGTTATGGCCATGGTATATTCCATGTACACATTTAATGCACCTACCCATGATGCATGCTGTACATGTTCACTTATTGTCATTAACTGCACTGCATCACAGTGGTCACCATGGTGGCATATCTGAAGGGTTATGTAAGAGTCCTGCAATATAACTAACAACCTGTCATTGCAAGATGTGTGCACAGAGATGAACATAATGGTGGGACAAATGGCCTACAGTAGAGACATGTCTGAAACATCTCCCGTATGCAGTGCTACAACTGTGTATATACTACTATTACAATGGCAACTGTTACAAATCTACACAATGGCATATCACAATATTGCATTCCACAACCCTTAAAACATGTAATGTAGTTCTAACATGAGCAATGAATGTGTAATATGGAATCCTATGTTAGGACAGCAAATATGGGGAATACATACATTAACAAACACTAGAAGCATATGTGTGCATACACTCCAAACTAGATATTGTGGTAGCAGCCTCTGAGGTATTGACAACATGCACTCTTCATGAGTATGACCCTTCCAGCAAGTACAGGTCCTCAATGTCACACCAAGAAATGGTCTGCTGTCCAAGATGTTTGCCCATAAAATGTGGCCACTTACCTGCAACAGAGGCAGCCGTGGCTTGCACACATCTTACAAGCCATGGAATGGATCCCATACCCAACAGGTAGCATGCAGGGGTTGGACATGTAGCCTTACCTCACCAGTGCATATACCATGGCAAACAGTGCAGACAGTCATGTATGTGGAGAGGATGTATGGGACAGGATTAATGTAGAAAGAAACAGATGGCCATCCTAGACAAATGACATCATATGTTGCAAACTGGTCATGCAGGCTGCCTAGTAACATGCCGTAACACTGAAGGAGTTGCAGGAATGTCTAGCAAGTACTGGCTGTGCAGTGCCTGTGTTGGCAATCGCATGGACTCTGCATAAGTGTGGCCTATGAGTTAGGGTAATCAGATGGGACAGTTGTTCCACAGAACACATCAGCCAGGGATCTCTAAAGGTAGTGTATGCATAACAGCAAAAGTCCCCCAAAAGCATGTGTTGCAATGTGTACTGGTGTACCAAGACCAAGTTGGAAACCTACAGACATATCAGTTAAGATACATGTGCTACACAACCAACACCTCACCCCACCTCAGGCCCACCATCCCCATCTGTACCTTGCTGGTGGCAGTGTACACCTGTATGTTTGCCATTCATTAGCAGGGACTAGGTTGGTATACATAGTGCTCAGAATATGGGACAATGCAAAATGACATATGTGTAGGCTATAGTTGTCAAGCATCTGCAAAAAGGCTGGGGATGGGGAGGGGGTGTCATCCTGAAACACAACAGTGAACTGAAGCAGAGATCCAAAGCTCGCTAAGAATGGCTGTATCTGCACACAGTCAAGGTTATTAATTGTGACAGACATAACCCTGACTCCAGAGAAATAGTGATGGAACTGTGTGACCTCCAACGGCAGTGCACATGAGTTGACCTTGCAATCATGCAGAGTTGGTGGACATTTGTAGGGCAGAGTGTCCAAATACTGTCAAATGCAGATGGCCCATGCTAGTATACACCTTCCAGGAATAGTGAGTGCTGTAGTACACTTAACAGTTGGTGCAACAAACCATCATGATAAGGGTGTGCACACATATGCACCCACAAATTGTTTGCATCTCAATCAGCATCTGAACAACTAACACTGCTTTGATACTGCATTTTCTTTGCACAAGTCATATGTCACATATCAGCTTTGTGTAATGTTAACATATGCAGTAATATGGCCCCATGGCATATCAGGGAAGATGGTGCCATTCAATAAGGATGTGTACACTGCCCATGGCCACAGTACTGTGTGAAGGTTGTCAGTGTAATAGTATTTTATTGGCCATACATGGACCAATGATGATGAGATCTGTAAATCAGGCATCAGAAATTACATCTTTCCACATATCATCCCAGGTTTGTGTCAGAAAAACACATAGGGGCTGAGAGCAGCAGAGCAAACATAACCGACACACATATACACATTCAGCAATGGTGTGTACACCTGTGAGGTATGGTGCACAGTACATGCCAGGGTGCTGAACAGGTGCACAGCAATACTGTATACATGGGTGCAGTGTGTTCCAGGGAAAGGGGCATCACCTACTAACACAACCCATGCATCGCAGAGATGTATAATGTTGGTAACAGGGATTGACTATACCTGCACTGCATGCTGTTGAGTGCCATATGTCATGCATGTTGACAGATGGGTAATGAGAGGTCTGTAATATCTTTGTGCAACCTCACCTGTAAGTGTGTGTGTGTGTGTGTGTGTGTGTGTGTGTGTGTGTGTGTGTGTGTGTGTGTGTGTGTGTGTACTGTTAAGCAATAACATACAGATCTTAAAGTGTGTTTCTTGTCTTCCCCCACAGGTGGTGAGGTGGGTCAAGGTCTCTCCTTCAGGCAATCTGATGTTGGTATCCATACAGACACTGATAATGATGATAGGTATGTTGAGGTGTAGGCAGGGTTGTCAGGGACTGAATCTGCCCCATCGTTTAACATCCCACTATTATCCACACCATCCCCGCACACAGTCACATTGCCTATACATACCCCATCACCAGTGGCCATAGCTGAGGGATAGTTGGTGGTTGGTGGCATGGAACAGGACAGTGTGGTATCTATGGCACATGTGTCTGGATACAGCACCCATAGCCAGATGTCCGGCAGGGTACCACACAGGCAGATGTACAGTGGTGCTTGTAGTAGGGCTGCTGGTCATTATGCCCCTGGCAGAGGTGCCACATCTGGTGCCACTAGATGCATGTTTCAGGCCATCATGGAAATGCAGGCACGTATTGAACAGTATACCAGACAGAGTCTGAGGCTGCAAAGGGCTACTCATTCAGCTGTTATTGACAACATCTGTGATCTTGCAGGTGCCCACTGTTATTTTGCAAAGGTCATGAATAGATGATTGGGTGAGGTGGTGGGAATCCTTGACCGTGGAATGTCTGTGCTCGAGCATATGGTGGGAGTAGTACGATGCCCATGTAGACGTAGGCCAGCAACACCAACAGCTGGAGGTCGATGTGGACATGCCAGAAGTCAGAGCTGTTCCCGTAGTGGCAGTACCAGCCCCAGTACTGCAGGGGGGTGCTGTCCACACCATGGCATAGCAGGCCATGTGCATGTGGCTCTGGCTAGTCCCAAAGGGACCCAGATCCAATGGACGTATGTCATCATCAGGGGTGAGTAGCATATTTTGCCTTGTACCTGGTAGTGCCAGTGGAACCGCTGGCAGGTGCAGTTCTCATGTCCGTGGCCAGAGACAATGAAGTGCACACCCTGCCAAGTACGGCCTGCAGCTGTCCAACAAACCCCTGTTTAGGGCAGCCACATGGCAGAACTGTGCGCATACATACACACACACACATCACCAGTACAGCTAGGGCAACCCCATACCTGCACAGACCACATCACAACAGCCCGATTAATAATTAAACTCCCTCACGCACACACATGATGTCAAACGTATGGCTCAGCCTTGGTCTCTGTCAAACCAACACGCCATGTGCATATGATGATACCTGTGCCACATCCCTGTCATCCATAACATCAATGCAGGGACAGGTTACTATGGTTCTGATGCACAGGGTGACTGTACTACAGTACCAATATAATGCTGTGTAACATGTTGTCAGCAGTAAAGTTTAATGCTTACATGTCAGGAAGTGTAGCTGTCCAGCCATGATGCATTATAGCTGTCATTAACACTGAGTGATTGTGGTCTCCATAATGTATTCTGTTTGTGTTGTAGGTGTCCATGTGCCACATGGCTGATAGGTCTGGTGGTGTATACAGGTGAGTGCATCGTGACTATTGTCAGCAACCCTTCTACAGTGGACAATGGTAAGTGTACCGGGTGGTACAGACCACATGGTTGTGTATAACAGATACAGAGGCTTTGGCGTTGATGCAATACACAGAGAATACTGTACACATGGAGGTATGCACTTGTGCGAGGAACCCATTTGTTGCTCATGTAATTCCACCAAGACAGAATAGGCTCAACCACACATTGGGAAATAAGCAGTCTGCTAGTTTAATGTCATTGTTGATGGTACTGGCAGGGTATATGTCCCCTTCCCCACTCTAGTACAATCCTCACCTCAGTAAATGTAGTTGTGTTGGTGTGGGAGTTATAGCCCTACCCTTTGGAGGGTGTGAGGTGCTCTAGAACTGCAAATAGTGTGATTGACAACTACTTAACCTGTTAACATGAACTGTACAGTATTACAGCCAGTTAAATATGGGGATACACTCAACAGTAACTGCAATGATGGTGGCTGTGTCCACAAGAGCCACACCCAGCTATATATACACCAAACCCCACTATTGCTATAAACCTATACAGTGGGGAAGAGGGCATTTACTCATCTACTAAAGTGGGGAAGAGGGCATTTACTCATCTACTAGTTGTGATGGAATGTATTTCCACAAGATGATACCTGTGAATGTTGGCATTTGTCAAGCAGTTCTAGGACAGATGACCACCTGGGACATGTATATTCTGCAAACAGAAGTAGATGCTTTCGCATACACACACACTCTTACTTGGCAACACTGGGACTAGAACCTCTACCTAGGTATGTAGTGCTACTGATGTCTGTAGCCTTAACTGCATACACCACACAGCTTTTAGGATGAGGTGTGTTCCAGGTTACATGTTATGTGAAGAACATCCCCAGGCCCTATACAGAATGGTAATGGGGGATGTACTGGTTGTTTATGGACAATACATAGTGTGACATGCTGTCATATACACATTGACAAACACATAACAGTCATACACACATCTGAGAGACCTGGGCTTATCAGTGCTAACTACCTTGTCAGTGTGTCCATTCTGTTATAGATAGGTTGCACACAGCACATGCATAACTGGGCTGGATAGTATTATCAGGAACCTGTATGGTTGATGGTGACAGTGGTCCCCATACAGTGGAACATGGGACATGTACTGGGGGTACCATGGTGTAAAGACAGTGTACCCAGCACCCACACCTCACAGTGGATATTGTATGCACTGAAACCCATGATAATACTCTGACATACCCACCATCACACATTGACTAGGACTGCAATACAACCCTTGTCAATCCCAAGAGTGCTACTACAGGGATATGCATGTAATGCACATGCCACAGGGACAGTAGGGTGATGCATTGACATGGCTCTCCTATGGTCAGCAACATCACTATCCCTAATACTGTGTGGCAAGGCGTATTGTATTATGGGAATGTGGCCTCAGAATGGTGGATCCTACAAATATACACACTTGTACATATACACACACTTGTCAGAACTCAGAGGGTATCCCATGCCTATCAACCCTTTAGTACAACAGTGGTGTGCTGGTACTACAAGCCCCAGATAGCCCATAGGGTGAAGAGTGTAACAAGGTACATGTAATGTCCAGTACAACAACAGCCACATCTAACTATGGCAATGGGGGTGTGGTGGGTGTGAAGGGCCTCAGGATAGTATCAACTACTGGTCTGCAAACACACAGACACTGTTATTCTCAGTAATGCACATGCACACATTTGTCAGTACTGGGTCCATTGCACCAATGGGTGTTCATAGGTGAGTACCAGGCTATTGTCCATGGAAAGATGGGAAGTGTAGGGGATGTGTGTACAGTGATATCATGCCACCTGCCATGTGCCAGCAGGCCATCTATCTACCACAGGGTGATCCTCATGGTGAGAGTTACATGCAACATCCAATCATCTGGTTGCCTCTTTCAGAGGGCCATTGAGGTGCTCCAGTTGACATGTATGCTACATATATTACATAACATGGTCACTGTCTGTCTTGGAGACCTGTACCCAAGCATGTTCTGTTGACTGTGGTAGTGTAGTTGAGCTATCCATAGCATGTGGTGTGTACAGGGTGTGGCTTCTTAGCTGTGGCATTCATAACACAGCTGTGCAGACATGTCAGTGTCACTCACGCATAGATTGCCTGTAAGCAGCCAAGATGGAGTCGCAAAATCTGCACATCTGAACAGAGGACAGACCAACATCCGCTAGCCAACTGGTTATGCAGTAGGATGACTGTGTTGACAGATAGACATCTGACACTGATAGGTATACCATTACTATATGACAGCAGCCCTCACAACCCTGGAGTTAGAATACATTGCTGGGGGGGTGTGAGGGGTGCAACCCCCCACATTGGGGGGTGTGGGGGCACAGCCCCCCACAAAGATCAGTTTTACTGAACAATATCAAATCAAAGCACAGAATATCTAATCAAACTAAATGGGAGGCTACGCTCCCCACACCACCCAATGTGGGAGGCTGCGCCCCCCCACCCCCCTAACTATGTATTCTAACTCCAGGGTTGCACTACAGTGGGGAACAGGGCATATACCTTTTACTTGCCTTACAGTGCTCTACAGACATTTGGTATCGGTCAAATGGGTTTAGGTCAAATGAACATTCAGTCAAATATAGTGAACCTAAATATATATATATATATATATATATATATATATATATATATATATATATAGTTATACATATACATATATGTATAACATACGTCCATACCTCAGCACCAGTAGTCACAACCTCTTAGTGCAAGGGGATGTCATGTAAATATTGGAGGTATAAATGTAGACTCTTGTTACTGTAACAGGGGTTTTCTTAACAGAATTGTTGTGTGGAAAGTCACATTTGATATTGACATGTACACCATCAGTTACTGAGAGACATCATAAGATCACCATATTGCAGTAGCACAGATATCACAGTAATGATCCTGTGAAATACAGCAGAGATATGACCAATAAATGTGGAAAGTCTGACACACTCTGGTCAGTCCAGCGGTATACACAGAACCCCTTAGTGCAAGACATGTGGCTCAAGCATGACAAAGTGGATGTTTACAGCCATGTAAATGGGGATATCATGTAAATACTGGAATAGATAAGCTAATACAGTTTATGCATTCACACACTCCTGTCTGTCCTGACACATATCAACCAGAGGAGAAGAGGTCACAAGGCCACATACTACCCACTAGTTGGTGACATACATCTGTACAGCATCCCACTGCTTTGTCAGAATTACACAACAGTTACAGGAGCCTGGCAACAGTACAGCTGACAAATATCTGGACATAACATCACACTGGGTAAGTACACTGAACTGCTAAAGCATGGCACAAAGCACTGTGCAAACTACAGATAGACTGCCACAACACTGGCTTACAGTTCTTATGGGGGAATGCACATGTACTTGCAAATATAGCAAGCTCCACAGGCATGTAGCAGCATGGAGTAATAGACACCTGTGTGAAAGTGCATACCCACAACCAGTCTGAACACAGCCACAGTCACATATGGTAAGCATGCTTAATATTTCAGTATATAGACTGTGTGATCAACACTATTCTCATAAGTGCCACTCACACTCTAATCCTACATATACTGGTCCAATACACAGTGTATTCTGATGCCCGACTTTAGTATGGGACATGTGTTTGTCTGGCCCTACAGACATGTACACCGATAGGGTACCATACACTGGAGCAGCATGCAACATCAGATAGAACAGGATCAAGAACAATGACATCTACCACAGCCTGTACACAGGCCAAGGTATATATTCACAATACATACTCTGTCAACAATCACCATACATACACATACTTCACTACTGTACACACTATAACAGAATGTTCAGGTTTTCTTCTCAAATATAAGCCCTACTATACATAACATGTCTAGCAGTCTGATATCTCACTGGCATGTTATTGGGTATGATGTTAGTAAATAATGATGCACTGAACATATGCACCTCTTACTGCATGACATATGTACCAAAGTTGACAGTTGTGGCTGGAGGCATAAACACAGGGCCAATATTTACATGTTACTGTGAAAAACTCATATTTTCTGGTGTAACAGGGTTTGTTGTGACATATGTCTTCTGAGGGATATGAAGTCAGTAACTCACATGGCTGCCACCATTTACTGACTGCAATACTCAGAATATGCTACTGCATTTCTAATGACAGGTCATCTGTGAGTAACACAACACATGTAAGACTCCAAATACTGGCAAGTCTGCAGATAGCCCTACAGGTGAGAATTTCCTCAAACACAACACTGCCATGACAGATATTAAATCATGTAGACCAGCCATATCCACACAAACCCTGTTAAACCAACATTACTTCAAATGTAGAAGAGCAAGACTTACATTCTGTCCTCATGTCTGGAACACCCCCCTCCTGTTTTTGGCCTGTGTCCACAGTGTATGTTGTAAGAGGTATATCCCACTACCCTCTGTGATGCTGTTTGCCAAACACCGACATGAAGTCCTGCTCACAGTGAATGAAAAGGGCCAACACCCACATGATGTTCTTAGTTATAGGAGTGTGTTTCCATGCAATTGGCTATGGGAATGATACCACAGCTGATCCACATGCAATCAGCTAGTGGGGGAATGCAATATGTGCACAGTACATCAGCTGATCATGAGCATCACTTACAAAACAGAAGCTGCTGCCTAAGCAAAGCAGGTGTACTTTTTGACATCCACCAGAGAGGGAGTGAGAGAGACAGATGGAGACAGAGTAAGAAAGGAAGGGGTAGGAGAGTAAGAGCTAAGCATGTTTGTGTCCCATACTTACTAGTACGGGGTTTCAAAACCCTGCCTGATTATGTATTGCTATTACATTTATATGCAGTTATTGCATGCACCACATAGCTTACCTGTTGGAGAGCTGTCCAAAGATATCTTTGGATGTGAGTGACATCAACAACAGTAATAAAGGAGGGATACGGTAAGTGTAGTACATGTGTCTGTCCACAAAAGAAGGTGTCAAGGAAGACACAACCACACTCTCTTAGGGACTCACACACATTATCACAGTTGGCAGGGTCAGGATTAGTATTCCTAACTAACTAGTTTGCTACACTACAGTATTATGCAGGTATCACATGTATCGCAGACGTTATCAAGCTGATATATGGGTAAAGGGTATGTCAAGGTGACTGACATCAGCAGGCATGCTACAGTAGGGCAATGGGAGGTGTAGTGAGTGTGAATAGCTCCCAAATCATTAATCTCCACACATAGACACAGATTTGCCAGTACTGACATGCATGGGTTCATTGCTTCACAGGTGTGTAGTAGTTGGCTGTGCCAGTAGGCTGTACAAGGCTAGGTAAAGTGTATACCTTGGCATCAGGTCACATAACAAGGGTCTGCAGTGTGGCTCAGGGTGTAGTCCCTAGATTGTCCCACACAGGTGGGTATTGTATTCACCATCCACTCATATGGGTTACTATTGTGGGTGGCTACTGCTGTGCAATGCTTGCCATGTATGTGTTCTATATTCCATAGCATGGGTGGTGTCAGGGTTGTACACATGTCCCACATATATGTTCTATGACATATGGAAGTGTATCTGGAGTGTCTGGGGCATGTTGTGTAAACAGACTGTTATCATCTGATGTGGCATTTCTGTCCTCATGTGATAAGAACTGGCTATGGAACGGAGGTTGTGCCTGCACCTACATTGGCAGCATGATACAGGTATTCACCGGTGTTATTGGCATCTGTCCATTCAGGGCATGTGTATAAGGCATGGTATTTCCTTTGTGGGTTACATTTGCTGACTCTACAGTTGTTGCAGGCATCCAGTGGGGAACATAGCAAAGGAGCACTGTAAGCAACTATTTGCGTATTGTAGAGATGGAACAGGGTGCCATGTCCTCTGTAGTTCACTGCAATCACACCTTGGTTACTATCTGTGGGCAATATGCAGGGAACTACCAATATAGTGGCTGTTGCCTAGCCAAGTGTGTTTGTGTATGAGACATGGGTGGAGAGTGTTCTCTGGGTAAATACAAAGGTTGCCTATATTTTCACCAATCCATAATGTCACATGTAGAGGTATGGATTGTCTACACCAGCCTCTCTGCTGTTTGACATCTGTTGTCCTGGTAATGTGGACATTGTGACATATAGTAGGTCCTCAATAAAAGAAATTTGCAAAAACCACTTCACAATGAGTCCTGTTATTACACAACCACAGCTAATTCCACACAGGATACTGATGACAAACACACACTTGACAGTAGTGAGATTCAACCCCCTACCTAGCTAGGTATTGCTATTACATGCACTTCCCAGTATTGAGATTCAAACCCCTACCTATCTAGGTATTGCTATTACAGTATACAGCATTTATTGCACATGCCACGGAGCTTACAGGGCTAGTTCCTTTCCTATGGTGTATTTTAAGGTGAGTGACATCAACAGGCTTGTCAAAGTAGGGCAATGGAAAGTTCAGTGACTGTAACTGGCCTCAAAAGCACTGATCACTACACACATACACTGCCTCACAGTTGCCATGTCTGGGATTAGAAGACCTACTTATCTAGTGCATTACACTAAAGCATTACACAATGACAGCACACACCACAGATCTTATACAGCTAGTCATTTTCCAAAAGTGTATTTCAAGGTGAATGTCATCAGCAGGCTTCCCAAAGTAGGGTAATGGAAGGTGTAGGGACTATGAATGGCCTCAAAAGCATTGTTTCTTACACACACATAGTCTCACAGTTGCCATGCATGGGATTAGAACACTTACCTAACTAGGTACATCACACTAGAGCATTACGCAGTTACAGCATGCATCAAGGATCTTATAGGGCTAGCTCTTCTCCAAAGGTGTATTTCAAGGTGTATATCAGCAGGCTTCCCAAAGTAGGGTAATGGAAGGTGCAGTGACTGTGGATGGCCTCAAAAGGCATTGATCCCTACAAACACACACACACACACACACACACACACACACACACAGTCTCACAGTTGCCATGTCTGGGATTAGAACACCTACCTAACTAGTAAATTACATTACAGCATTACGCAGTCACAGCACGTGTCACAGATCTAAAAGGGCTAGCCCTACTCCAAAGGTGTATTTTAAGGTGAATGACATCAGCAGGCTTCCCAAAGTAGGGTAATGGAAGGTGTAGGGACTGTGAATGGCCTCAAAAGCATTGATCTCTAAACACACAAACACACAAAGTCTCACAGTTGCCATGTCTGGGATTAGAACTCCTATCTAACTAGTACATTATGCTACAGCATTATGCAATTACAGCACATGCCACAGATCTTAGAGGGCAAGTCCTTTTCCAAAGGTGTATTTCAAAGTGAATGACAGCAGCAGGCTAGCTACAGTAGGGCAATGTGGAGTGCAGTGTGTGTGAATGGGCCATAAACTATTTGTATGGAAACACTCACACAACACTCAGTCACATACAGGTTTACATTTGAGAGGACAGTGTATACAACTGTTAAATGGATAATGACTTGCACTGTCATGTTATACAGTTATCACAAGCACCACAGACACTATAATGTTGAGGGCTACCAGAAGCAAATGTCTACAGTGATACACATTTGCACATCATTGGTACTGCTAAATTGGAAGTGTGCTGGGTAGGACAGGCCTCATGATGGGAAGCTCTTTGTCACTGTCTGTCACTATCTTCCCCACATCTATGTATATGTATGTTTGACCTATTATAGTGTGTTGCCCTTGGATATATGTGTGTATTCCTATCCGATGTGTGTGCAAAGCATGACTGTGGTGCAATGTGGAGTGTGTGCACAGACATCTGCAACTGACAGATATGTATAGTCCACTGTTGTTGCCAGAGATGGGCTTCATTTCTGTAAGTGTGGGAGCATGCCCAGTATGACCTTCTGTATTGAATGTGTGAATCCATTCCAGGCAGGTTGTACTCCAGTGCAGGCATTTGTGTTCTACACCTACAGCTAGCAACCTGTTTTTACAGGATATATGTAGATAGGTTGGCAATATGGATTCACAATGGGCAATGGGTAGTGGGATACTGTAACTAATTGTGTCTGTGCTGCTTCTGCTACATAGTTTAGGTGTTAGCAGAAATATTCAGAGATATGTACTGTTTTACCCTGTGATGTTTTATGTCATCAACTACTGACAGGTGTACGTATTTGCTTGCAGTAATTTTCTGGGGAATACAAGATGAATGACGTTATGGACAGTATTGTGGTCTGCAAACTACATATTCTTGCACACTCATGCCATTCTGGAGGGGGATCTGCAGACACTTGCTGATGGGTCTGTGTAAATGGTCCAGCATCTTGGTACTGTGGTGGCTGAGGATACCATGCTTGTACATTTATCGACGTGACAGAATGGCCATATCCTGCTGTGGCCATATCTCACAGCTGTACAGATTCACACAGGTTACCTAGAGGCAGGGCTCATGGTTCTGGTCATTACCCCTTCACATTCTGGTTTATGAGCAGGTTTGTAGCCACTCATTCCTGTGTTTGCAGGCAGGGATAGTATGTGCACACATCAGAGTTTCAGACTTCACACACTCCATGGCATCCATGCTTCCACCCCCCACCCACCCCCGTTAATCTACCCTCCTTCCTAACATTATCCAAATGATATCTGATAAGTATGCCTATAGTTATCACTTCATCCCAGCAGTATTTAGGGGTTGGTCCACGGTTCATGCATTAGGACATGGTGGACATGCTACTGGGATTTGTCAACATGGCCTTGCATTTGTGTTCTGTGGACTGTGTTGTGTCATTATTTGGGAGTCCGTGAGATAACATACAGTGGTAGTATGGGTGAAACACAGGCCTTTGACGGAGGACAGTAGGGCATTTGGTAGAGATGCAGGCCATCTGTAGAGGGCCAGTGCATTCTGTCACTCTTACAGTCCCAGGCTGAAAGCCGCTGTATTCCCTTGGGGTGACGGTAGGTTTGCAAGGTGTTAATGGCAATAGTTTATGACCTTATTAATCCATTGGTGTGGATGCTGGCAGGGTGCTGCTTACAGATATGGACACACCTGCATGGGACACCTCTTCAGCATGCTGCATTTTGTGTGTATTCCCATACAGAAGTGGGGGTAATATTGTATTCATTCCCAGTAGCAGGGATATGACCTGTGTGATACCTATGGCTGATGGTGGGGCAAGCTGAGTGCATGTGTGCTATGGAAGCTACTTGCAGCAGACTCACAGATATATGTGGGGCATTTCCCTTATGCTGGCTTGTGCAGAGACATCAGCAGTCTCTCAGTACTTCATACCTGTGTCTTTTGTGGTCTGCCAATGTTTGGCCACACTACATCAGTATTCCATACTACACAGCCAACTAATGTGCTGCTAACTCATATGTACAAATCCAAAGGTGTGTCTATTTGACAGTAATATTTTATACACTCTCTGTGTAGGGTACTTCCACCTGTGTATGTCTGGGCCCACATTCATACCACGTCCATCTTTCAGATGGTGACAGATAGTACAGCCACACAATTAGTATGGATTAGAGCTGGATTGTGTCTTGCTGGGATGCATTGTGTTTGGCACTGCAGTTGTGAGAACTTGGCCCTGTCATCAACAGTACTGGCCATTGGCCACCAGGACACAACCCTCCATGCCTATATGCTGACCACTTTCACACAATAAACAACACACAACAACCTAACATACAGAGCCCTGCATATTGCACACATGCAACAATCTATCTTGCTAATTTGGACAGTCCAGATAATCTGTGCTCCACTGTTATTATACCCACAAATGGATAACCGATGAATGGAATGAGGAGTCATAAAACAGTGCAGATTTATTCAGTAAGTCAGCAAAAAATATTAATGCTCCACTCAGAGAAATAAAACGTTTTCGTCCATACAATTTCAGACTTTTTCAGATGAATCACAAGTGCTGAACCCAACCATTTCCTGGCTCCTGATTGTTTTTTTTTTCTTTTCTATTTTGAATCCCTCCTGCTGAGGTTGCTCTGCATGACAGGTGGTGTCATGATTCATCTGAAGAAGTCTGAAATTGTCCAGACGAAAGCGTTTTATTTCTCTGAGTGGAGCGTTAATATTTTTTGCTGACTTGCTGAATAAATCTGCACTGTTTTACGACTCCTCGCTCCATTCATTGGTTATTTGTGATTATTTTGGAACATTGTTCTCTCTGTGGTTTGACCCACACATAGATGTTACTACCTTTCTACATGGGATTGTGGGGGGGAGGCACACCTGACAACTGTAAACATTTGCTAAGACTGCACTGGTATTTCAGGTACTCAGTTGGCTTCCATTTCATTCAGTATTCTGACCTATCATGCAGACTAGACTCATATCAGTTTAGTACAGTTATTAGGTTTTATTGACCTACATTTCAGTTTCAGACTTCTTACCCTTCAGAACTAACATCCCACCACCTGACCTGTTGTAGTTTGTCTGTGTAGGTCTGGAGGGGGGCTGTTTTCCACTGCCATCAATCGGAGGCCTTAGCACAGCCTTTGTGTTCATCTACACCTGTCCTGCTGGCTGAGACTGTTGTTGGGTATGTGAGCCTCACTAATATGCATGTGTGTGTCCTGTGGACACACATTTGGCCCACCACATGTCCTGCAGTGGGTTTTGTCACATTGTCTAGTACTGCCTACTATGTTGATACCAGTATTTGTTATGGATTTCATGCTGCTGATATAGTTTCATAGTTTCAAAGTTTCATAGTATAGTACTAGGCTATCTGCCCTGGGGCATTTGTAAGCCTAGCCATAGTGATGTGGCTTTTGCCACCCCATGAAATGGTACAAAAATGTACAGAATAAATTTAGAATACTGAGCCTCTGTCTAGTAGTGACACAATGAAGGTCCCCTTATATAATAGAATTAGTTTACTGTGCCCCTGTCTAGCAGTGACACAGATGTGACCCCTGGGGTAAACTTACGATCTCCCATCCACTCATCAAGATTTCTCTTGAAGAGAGTCAGTGAGGGGCTCTGCCTAATACGAACTGGGATCTTGTTCCAAAGCATGGGAAGCCTCTGGGTTATGAATCTATCCCTCCAGCATGTCCTATTCATACTTGTGCCGAGGTTTAAGTCTTTAGCTCTCGTGATCCTGATGGATTTGGATTTTTTGAGGTGGAGCATGTCCATCAGATCCTGATTGGACATGGCCTTGTACGTCAGGCAGAGATCACCTCTGAGCAGGTGGTATGCTACTGAATAGAGCTGAAGTTTCTTTAGTCTGGCAGAATAAGACATATGTTGGAGACCCTTGATCCTCTTGGTGAGGTACTTTTGTGGTCTCTCCAGCTGTTGCAAATGCCGGGTGAGGTACATACCAAATGGGGCATTGTATTCAATCATGGGTCTGATGAGGAGGAATATAGGGGTACAATGACATCCTTGGATCTGGATGTGAATCCTTCATGATGAGGTGTGCAAGGTAGAATGTTTTTCTAACCACTTTGGCAACGTGGGTGTCAAATGAGAGGTTGCTGTCGACTTGGGTCCCTAGGTCTCTGATTACTTTTTCCGTACTCAGTGGGTTGCTGTCTATGTGATAATTTGTGGGTACTTTGTTTTTCCCAAAGGGGATGACTATACATTTTTTGGCATTTAGTTTAAGGCCGTGACTCCGGCACCAGTTGTCCGTTTCTGTGAGGCCTTTTTGTAGGATGTGTATGTCTGCTGGTGTATTGACTATGGCGCCTAGTTTGCAGTCATCTGCAAAGTTTGTCAGCCACAGCCCTCCCATGTTTGCTTTAACATCTGAGAAATAAATGCCGAACAAGAGGGGTCCCAGGACAGATCCCTGTTGGACACCACTTGTGACTGGCTTTGAGTCTGACATTGCTCCAGCGATTTTAACTTTATGGGTTCTGTCCTTTAGCCAGTTTGCAACCCATCTAGTGACATAAGGGTTTACTTTTAAGCTGTTGAGTTTATCTATGATGCCTGAGTGGGGTATTGTGTCGAAGGCCTTAGCCAAGTCCAGGTATGCTGTATGGACTGCTTTGCCCTCATCAATGGCTCTAGTGACTGTTTCGAAAAAGTCAACCAGGTTTAAAAGGCAGGATCTGCCCTTTACAAAGCTGAACTGGGTGGGGTCAAGTGTCTGTAGGTCCTCTATGTCTCTGTTTATGAGTTCCATAATGATTCTTTCCATAGCTTTGCAGACCAGGCTGGTTAAGCTTATGGGGCGGTAGTTTCCAGGGTCTGTAGAGGCACCCCCCCCCTTGTGGAGTGGGATCACTGTTGTTGTACGCCAGTGTTCAGGTACATATCCCAAAGTAAGGCTAAGGTTAAATAGCATTTTTATGTGTGGGTTTAGCTCCTCTTGGAGTTCACATAACACGCAACCCGGGATACCGTCAGGTCCCATTGATGCTGTGTTTTTTGCTTTGATTAGGGAGGTTCTCACTTGGACATCTGAGATGACAGGGAGATTACATTCAGCTGGTATAAGTATTTCTTCTTTTGGGGGTGAGGGAGGGGAGAAATTTGCACTGAACCTGTCAGCCAGAATGTTGGCAATATCTGTGGGTTCAGTGTATTTTTTATTGTTGTGAACCAACTCTGAGCATATCTGAGGGTTTCCTCCCAGGTTTCTAACCTAGCTGAAGAAGGCTTTGTGGTTATCTTTAGTGTCCTTAGCGATTTTTCTCTCAAAGTTGGCCTTGGATGTTTTTATGAGATAATGTAGTTTTCTGCTAATGTTGATCAGAGATGTCTTCCCTTCATGGGATTTTGCTCTGACGTGCAGTAGCTTCCTTCTTTTGTTATACAATTTGTTTATGGCTGAGGTCCACCAGACAGGACGCTTACCTTTGGTGGAGAGGGACTTGGATTTATTTGGGATTGCATGATCCATGCATTCTTGGAGATGTCCACAGAAAGGATTTGTGAAGGATTCGGCATTGTGGGATGTGGTATCCACTGGCACAGTGGGCTTAAAGGATACCATCTCAGTCTTAAGAAGAGTGAAGTCTGCTTTTGAGAAGTTTTTCACTGTGGTCTTTGTGCTGGGGGTGGAGGTGGGATATGTATATCCAGGGTGATTAGTTTGTGGTCAGATCTCACTAGTGAGGGGTATACTTCTAGTGTGGAGCATTTTGTCCCCATGTTTGTGATGATCAGGTCTAGTATATTATCTCCCCTAGTGGGAGAGGTGACTAGTTGTTCCAGTGCATTTGAATTTATGAATTCCAGGAACCTTTGGGCTAGGGTATTAGGGCTAGAATAATGTACCCAATCTATGTTTGGGTAGTTGAAGTCTCCCAGTATGATGGTATTTTGTGATACATTCATATCCTCCAATGTCTTCAGGAAGGCTGAGTGGGGTTCTTGAGATTGGGAGGGTGGTCTGTAACATGCTACCAGTTGTATAGCAGTTTTGCCTATGGTTAGTTGCACCTGTATGGTCTCTGATGCGTCATGTGTTGCTACTAACCTGGAGGTGTGGGTGTCATTGATGAATATGGACATTCCCCCTCCCTTTGTGGTTCGGCCAGGGTTTTGGGGCCGAAAGGCATGATACGAGGTATAGCCTGGTAGTGCTGGGGTGCTCTCAGGAGCCTTGAACCAGGTTTCAGTTACTGCACAGACGTCGATGTTCTCCATGCTGAGGAGTGCATCAAGTGTCTGCATCTTGAGATTTAGACTTCTGGCATTGAGCAGCATTATCCTTAGTTTTTTTCCATTTTTGTTTTCTAAGGAGGTGGGTTTGTCTTTTGAGCCTTGCCTAAAAAAGGCGCTATGGGGGTGGCAGGAGCCTTAGCCAATATCCGGAAGCCCAGTGGTGACAGGTGTAAGCCATCCCTTGCGAAGCAGCGTGGCTTATCCAACATGTCATCCCAGGCAGACAGACATTGGATCCCCTTAGAATGACACCAGTACTTGAGCCAATTGTTAAAGCTGATCATCTTGTCTTTGTATTGTGGTATCATTCTTGGTGAGGGCAAGATGCTGCTCAGGGTCAGGGTCATACCAGCCTGGGCTACATAATCGGAGAGCTCCTCTATGTCTCTTTTCATGTAGTCCAGGGAGGTACGTCTCAGGTCATTCACACCAGCATGGACAATGATGGAGTCATATTTGTACTTGCTTTGGAGTGACTTGAGTGCGTGTGTTATGTGGCGGATCCTAGCTCCCGATAGACAGCTCACAGTCACCCTCTCCTTGTTCAGCCTGGTCAGCGGAACATCAGTGTGTCTGACTATAGAGTCTCCTATTACTAGTGTATCAGGCAAGGTGTTTGGCCTTAAGGGCTGTGATTGGTTGACACACTGATTTATTGAAGTATGTGTTGCATGTGTTTTGTTTTGAGGTGGTGGATTTTTGGATGTCTGCTTTGGGAGCCTCTGTTGTTTTGGTAAGTTTTTTATTAGAGCCTCCGAGTATGTCTTTGTGTTTTTATGTGTTTGGTTTGCAGTTATGGTAGGTCTATGTGGGACTGGGATTGTTGTGTGTGTGGTTACCATCTCCTCCTGTCTGGTCATGCCAGCCCTGAGTTGAGAGAGTTCAGCCTCCAGTTTGGCTATATAGTTGCATCTCTCACAAGTATTTGTGTTTGTTGGGAGGAGGAGAGGGTTGTCTGTGTGCATGAGACAATTGTAGCATTGTCTCAAAATATCCAGATTGACCAGCTGAACTGGAGAGGATGCCAGTAATCTACCACTTGACATGCTAGAACAGTATAAGGGAGTGCTGTACCTTTAAGGGAAGTGGATATTCACAGGGGTGGTAAGTAGATGTAGTGCTTTACTTAGTACGAGAGTGCTTACTTAGTAGAGAAGTATTGAGAACAAGTGCTAGGCTTATAATATAGTGAGTAGTCTGATTATACTAAGAGTAGAGCTTCCTTAAGGGAAAATTTGAAGAGCACACCTGGCGGAGCCAGAAGTAGTTTAACCTTGTTTAACCGGCGCTGCGCTATGCGCACTACCGCGCAAAGCCGTGCAAACGCGGATTTTAAACAGTGAACTGCAATCTGCTGCCATCCCATTCAGCTACTCTATTCCCTTGCATGGTCACATCCGTACCATAGATACAAATAGCAGAACATACTACTCCATTCAGCAATTGATAGTGAGAGTGACTTACCTTGTGGATCTGCCAGTATTGAGGATGGTGCTGGAAGGCTGACTATGTGGGATGCACATAGTACACTCCCTATACATGGTTAAGCACAGGTGGTGTCATGTTTGGCATCCCTTTTACTGTATGTGTGAGTCAGAGACAGGTATCATTTCCTGGGTTCCTACCATGTCAGTGTATGTTCTAAGTGTAGCCTCTTTGCCAAGGCCTTGGCATACTGGGCACACCTCCTTCTGCCTACAGGGGCAGGCTCAGGTTGTTCCTCCTCTGAGTCACTCTGTACCTGTGCTGGCCTTGGCAATGGTAAGACAATACAGCCTTAGACACACACCCTGCCTTAGCTGTGCTTAGCTAAGGGTAAACACTGGCTATAGAGGTCCAATAAGCTTACAGCATGTATGACACACCCCCTTATGAAGGCATCTAGCTTGTTGGCTTAGACCATGGTATTACTGCACCTAAATGGTTGGGTACAACCTAGCACTGAAGGGAAATCTCTGATTCAGTAACATTGCCCTCATTTGCATAGGACTGACTGCTAATGTATCAACCTTCCCTCTTAGCAACCACTCTTCCATGGTCTTGTTGTATTATGCATGCCATTGACTATTATGGAAAAATTATGATTTTGGTTTAACAGCTTATTTACTGTTTTAGTTTTATTATTTTCAGGCCAATCCCATTTGTGCACCACTGCCCTATGCTTAAATGGGCGAAATCGGCCCCCAAAATAAAAAGTTATTTTTTATTATTGACGCTATTTTTCATGCCTATTGCCATACATTTGGCCATTGGCATGCCTAAACCTTGTAATACATGCTTTTTTATGAGCTGTCATGCCACCATTTTGTAGTTTGCAGAAATGTATTTGGCTACTGGCTGAATACACTTCTGCAGTCTAAACTATTCCTGCACTGATGCCTGCCTGCTTCCTGGATCACAATTTCACCTCATTTGCAAGGTTCTCACCAGCAAATGAGGTAATTAGCATACAGAGGCTGTGTCCATGTAGGAATAGTTTAGGACCGCTCGTGCACATCCTGGGAACTCATTCCTGGATCGCACGTCGGCCATATTGCCTGCAGTAGCTCTGAAACTATTCCTGCACACTGTGCAGAGCTTGCTGAATCCCGGGGATGATTTATACACTAAATAATGCTATGTACATATTAGTCCGTTAGCTGTATGCGTACAATATTTTAATATAATTTTCCTCTAACTGGGGTAACCAATACTAGTACAGATAAAATGGTGGTCCAAAAAACAGTGATAAAACTGTAACTTGAAACCAGTAATAAAATTACAACTTGACAAATTACTTTTGAACTTGTTACTTTACAATGTGTTTTATATCTACACAGACTGTCTGCTACTCATGCATTTCAATCTAGTAGGTACCCTGGACCCACTTTTTTTAAATTTCATTTCTACTGAATTCTTCTTTATTTGTACATACAAAGACTGTAAAGTACATTTAGTCTAATCTACAAATTTAGTAACATTAACATAGAAGCATCTAGTGGAATTGCCACCATATGCATCATCCCTGCTATTCTAGGTATTAAACTACATACCCAGCAATTAGAAACATTCATACTTTTTGCATACCAACATTGTCTTGCCAAAAACATATTAAAAATAGTATTAAAAATAGTGACCAGTCTTGCTCATTTTTTCACATATTTTTACATATCTTTACTCACTCTCTTGTATAAAAATCTGGACGCCGACACTGAAGAATCACTGCTCGTCCTGGTGATGAAATATGTTAGTTTATTGTAACTCCACACGATACAAAAGACAGGATTTAGCGCTTTCAACTGTTGTACACAGTCTTCATCAGAACAACTTACTGCTAGTATTCTACTGCTTAAATACTCTACTTTTTTGAACTTAATTGAATGATTGCTCTAGTTGCCGCCAAAAACTTTAAAGACATACTAGTCACAATAGTTGATCAAGGATATCTACAATTTACCCTTTACTATGTATAGATAACACATACATTGACTACTAATACATAATAACATAGGTTGTAAATTACCTACTCTAATACATCCTGCCATTTATCATAGATCTCATGATATACATACTGTTTACTAAAATAATCCCCCTACTATATTTAATATATAAGTCCATCTAAAACTATCAAACTATTGCATATATATATATATATATATATATATATATATATTAATTACTAAAATACTAACTATTATAAAATAAAAGTTGATATTAAAATATCATATACAGTTACTAAACATAAAAGCAAAATGTTTCACTACCACCTTATACATATCCACAACATGCATATCTTCAGAATTGTTTGGTTGCATGTGATCAAATATACTAATAACAGAGTCACATCATCTTGTCTAAAACCCATTATGTAAATGTGCATAACTACATCTACGCATCCCTTAATACGTAGTGATTATTTATTATACACAAAATACAAGATACCTGATGCAAGATACATAATGTCAGGTGCTGTAGATGTATCAAACCTATACCTTTACAAACTCACTTATAATAAGGCTAAAAATGGTTTTATACTGACAAAATCATTAAGACCAGGTTTGCGGGTGGAATCTGTCAGGATCTGCCATCTACTTTCTCTTGCTGCCAACTCCATTTTCCAATTCCCTCCAAGTGGTGTAATGAAAACCTGATCAATGATAGCAAATGTAAAACCATGTTCTGTCCCTTGCTCCATAATGTGCCTATATAATGCATTCTTACTGTCACTTTTCTGTATCCGGTATAAGTGTTCATATACACGCTTGCACGTATGCACAATTATGACGTTTTATTAATTACAAAATAGTGTTGCATGTGAACATAACAATTATGTTGTAATAACAATAATGTTTTAGAAAAACTCAAGCCACTTGTTTGACAATTAGTCTTGATTTCTTACCTTATCTGTCCAACATTTCCTGTAACAATTTATTCAGACTAAGAAGGTCTGAGCTCACATTTCAGACTCTAGACTATAGTTAACTCTTTTAGCATTTTTCTTTAATCATCTGTTAATACACTTGCAGCTTGATATTAGAATGCAGCTGTAAAACACATTATAATATTTGCAATTTCCATAACTATGCATGTATACTACATAAATAGACATTATTTTACAATTAGCTTACATATTTTTTTAAGTTGTTGTTAAATAAAAAACAGATTAGGACAACACAGGAGGCTCAGATGCAAAAAACTTTACTAGTGTACACCAGGAGGCAAAAGACCATACAATACAAGTATAGAATTCTGTCTGGCATGTTACAGGAAATGTTCTACATTTTATACACCATACATTCAAGCTGTGCCCACCTCACTGACGTGGTCAGTCACAGGGCACCTACATCACTATGGTCTACAATATTCTATTCATAAGAAAACACTGATGTTATACTTTTTAAAAGTTTTCCCATGAGAATAATACAGCCTTGCAAAGCACCTGGTCAGTTATAATGTCTTTCTGTAAATGTTATTCTTTCAAGGTTTCAGTCCTGCTCGAATACAATAGTCAGTTCAGTCTTGCAATACACTTCTTTGTTCTTCTCGCAACATTACTTTTAGCAGCTGTGCTTTATCTCAGATAATATTCGCAAGGCCAACCATCTCAGAGGAAGGAAGAAAGATTTCACTGCTTTATACATTCATTTTCCTGACCCAGCAGATAATCATTAGTGAAAAACATAAGCTTGCTGAGCTGGCTACGGCCAGGGTCAGAGTTCATTCACACTGCAGCTCCAAAGCTTCAAGCAATTACATGTAAGATCATTCTTACTGCCATATTGTAAAATAGAATAAAATGCATTACATACTATTTGCTTTTAAACTAGCACTTCATATATGTTTAAGTACACATTTTTCTAACATTTTGCTCCCTTTTAATACTTTTTATTCTATTCAGAAACATAAACAATAGCATATTGTTCCCTAGCCTTTTCCTTTAAGGACTTTTAACTAGGCAAGTCATTTGTTTTATATTTCGGAAAGAATTTCATTTGGAACCAATAGATCCAATTCAATGTCTTGGTACAAAGTCTCAGTTACAGATATATCAACAAATTCTCTGACTAATCTTTTCATACAGAGAATCCCACAACAGACACATGCTCCTAATAAGAGCAGAACAACACAAATAGCAATCAAAATATTCATTAGGATTGAACCCCACCCACCAAATAGACTCTGGAAAAAGTTCGTCAGTGGGTTTGGGCCTGGTTCAGTCATGGCCGATACCTGCTGTATTACCTCTAGGTGATCATTTATCTCATGTTTATTATCTGGTATGAACACACAGCATTCTTCTTTGATAAGCGTGCACGTACCACCTCTCGCCGCTAGGGTGAAGTCAAGAGCCATTCGGTTTTGTAGCACAGCAGTTCTCATTGCATTCATTTCATCAGTCACTAGTTCGAGAGCGGAAAAAGTTGCATTACTCATTACTTCGAGAAGCTTTGACAATTTTCTCAGCTCCCAGATCGATTTGACTGCTCCATAGGCTGGGAATATTCCAGCCCAGGATATATCACTGTCACACAAGTCCATATGAGTCAATTTTTCTTTATCTTTCACGGATGGATGATCCTTCCAGCCAGCTTCGATCTTACCCACTGGATTAGCAGGTTTTTCGACTGAATTCCCAGTTTTTCGAGCTGCATCTCTTACGTTTTGTATCTTACCTAGAGGTAATTCTGCAGTATGCCTTATAGCTGGAACCAGATAACCCAAAAAACAACTGCCGGACCAATTCTCAGGTAGCCATTTGTATGCTTTTTTCCCACAAACAAAATAACAGTTTTCTACTTTAGTACTGATGCAGGTTAACTCTGAATGAAACATTTTCTTGTCTATAACAGACAATTGTTTATGCAATTCAGGATTTTTCTGCACATCTTTTATCGTTGTTTTCATTAAACTCAAATATGAATCATAATTTGTGCTACAACTAGTAGTTTTATCTTTAGTCTTAATATAGCATTTATAAGATACAGTTATGTTACAATTACCCCAACCTACTTGGAGTGTATCATTTTTGTAGAAACAAACAATTCCTCTCTGTGTAATAGGTAAATACAATGCAATTTTGTCCTATGATCTCACAGAACCTGTATCAAAAAGTAAATTTTCCCAAGTCTCATTTATCCCCAAGGGGACAGCGGACATCAACAGTCCTCCATATGCTGTTAGTATAGCAGTACAAACCCAGCAGTTTGAAACATTCATAGTCTCTACATATACACGCTTCATAGCCAGGTATGTGTTAAAGTTTGGATGCCAGTCTATAGACAGTTCATCACATTTCTCCACTTTCATTTGTACAGTTATATGCAGGAAAAACCACAACAAAAGGAAAGTCACCACAATCATAGTCAATAGATGTATAGTTAGCAAGATGGTTAAACAATATCTTCGGGGTTGGTTTGTATTTTTACTCATTTTGCTCTTGGCCATTCTGCCTTTGTTGTGTATCAGTCACAAAATGCTTATCAAGCTGAAAATTCTTTACCGGTTTACAGTGCGTCAGGTGAATCCAGGATGACCTCTCAGCAACTTTGACTGCAGTAGGCATCGCCAACAGTACCTGGTATGGACCTTCCCAATTCAGACTTGTCCAATTCTTCTTCTTTATAATCTTCAACCAAACCCAGGACCCAGGGGTCAGCACCACTTCCGGTCTCATTTGTTCTTTATCTGAAAAAGAGTTCAACTGCAAAACAGTTTGATTTGTTAACAATTTCTTCATATGACTAGCTAATGAACTGTCAGCCTCTAGTTCTGCAGGCATGAGAGCTTTCCACTGTGGCACATAATATGCCCTTCCAAATAACACTTCAAAGGGGGTCAAACCCTTTACATTTGGAACTGTTCTCATGCTCAGCAGTGCCAAAGGCAAACAGCAAATCCAATTCTTCTGTGTTTCATTTATTAACTTTCTCAACTTGCTTTTCAAAATTCCATTGTACCTTTCCACCAGTCCTGCAGACTGTGGGTGGTAAGCACAATGATTCTTCAAGGAGATCCCAAAGAATCTCCCAAGTTGTTGGATCACCTGGTTAACGAAATGTGTCTCATTGTCACTATAAATTCTTTCTAGTATGCCAAATCTAGGAATTATTTCTTTTATTAAGGCTTTTGCTACTGTTGCTGCATCCGGATTTTTAGTAGGAAAAGCTTCTACCCATTTGGAAAACATGTCTATAATCACTAAACAGTATTTTTTCCCTTCACATTTGCTCAGTTCTGTGAAATCCATACATAGTATGGAACGGATATGGTGGTATAGGAAAACTCCCTTGCTTGGGTTTGAATGCTCCTTGTGCATGATGTTTGTTACAAATATGACATGCTGCACAAAATTTTGTGTAAAGTTCATGAATCCGTATGTTTGGAATATTCGATTTACTAACTGTACCATCCCCCCTGTTGAGACATTGCTCTGCCCATGGCTCAACAAAGCTGCATATCTAAATAAATTAGACAGCAATATTGGCTTTTTCTCTTTGGAGATGTACAGTCCATTTTCGAGGATTGCACCTCGTCTCTCCCATTTCTGTTTCTCAGCTCTTGTAGTTAATGTCTGCATTGTTTTCAACATTTCTAAATCTAAAATCTCAGAGGGTTGGAATTCCTCATTCAAAAGTAAAGTTTCTGAGTCTGAGGCTGCTTGCTTTGCAGCTGCATCAGCTCGTGCATTACCTTTTGAAATAAAATCCTGTTGTTTTGTATGAGCTACACATTTACAAATAGCTACTTTGGTAGGTAACTGAATAGAATCTAATAAATTCAAAATAAGTTGCGCATGATTAATTGGTTTGCCAGTGGATGTTATCATTCCCCTATTTTTCCATTGCTGCGCAAAAACATACACTGTAGAGAAAGCATACTGACTGTCAGTATATATGTTCACACATTTGTCTTTCACTAGAGTGCAAGCCCGTGTCAAGGCTATCAATTCTGCTGCTTGAGCAGACAGGTTATGCTGTAGGGGTTGGGCTTCTAAAATCTCTGTATCTGTGACTACTGCATACCCTACTAGATTCTTCCCTGTAGGACCCTTACTCAATGAACCATCCACATAAAATGCTACCTCTGCATCATCCAAGGGCATATCAGTAAGATCTTGTCTGGGCAAAGTTATTTGCTCAATTTCCTGCAGGCAACTGTGTGGTGTGCCATCCACAGGAGTCGGAAGTAACGTTGATGGATTTAATGTTGTACAACGTTCAATTACCATATGAGGTTGGCTCAGCAGTATGGTCATACAAGAAAGATGTCTAGCAGGAGATAGATATGCTATTTTTTCTTGCAGTAAAATTATCGCAACTGCATGAGGCACTCTTAATGTGAGAGGGTGGAATAACACCACCGAGGCCGAAGCCTGTACTGCCATTGCAGCTGCGACTACTGTTTGCACACAGTGTGTCAATGATCATGCCACTGGATCTAACTGTGATGAATAGTAAGCTATGGGGCCTTGCTTACTTCCATGCTGTTGCATCAGAACTGACGTCATGTATCCCTGTTTACAATCTACGGTTTGGAAAAATCTTTTGTGATAATTTGGAAGTCCTAAAACTTGTGATGAAGCTATCAATTGTTTTAGTCTGCAGAAAGCTGTTTTTGCTTCAGGTGTCCATTGTAATACATCTTGTGCTGCCATTGGTGTTTTATATATTAAATCAGCCAATGGAGCAGATTCTAAAGCATAGTTTGATATCCAACTTTGACAAAAATTAGTTGTTCCCAAGAAGGACATCATTTCCTTCTTGGTTGTTGGTTTAGGTGCCTGTAAAATCGCTGTTTTTCTATCTTCATCTAGTATTCTACCTTCTTTGGATATTACATATCCTAGGTATCTAACCTGTTTTTTCCAAAGTTGTAACTTATTCTTGTTTACTTTGTGTCCTTGTGCTGCTAAAAATTTCAATAATGCTATTGTATCCTCCCTGCATTGATGCTGGGTAGGGGCTGCTAGCAAGATGTCATCTACATAAAATAGAATCTGACTACCTCCTGGTGGAGTAAACCCTGCCAGGTTGCTAGCCATTTCTTGTGCAAATATTGTTGGACTTTCACAATATCCCTGCGGTAGCCGAGTATAGGTATATCTTTTACCTTGAAATGTGAATGCAAACCAATACTGGCTATAAGGATGTATAGGTATTGAAAAGAAAGCATTGCTTATATCTACCACAGTAAAATATTTTTGTTGTGGCTTCAAATCGTTCAACAAAGTGTGTGGGTCTGGCATCATAGGTGCTCTAGGTATTATTGCATTGTTTACGGCTTATAAATCCTGTACCATCCGCCATTCCCCATTTGCTTTTTTAACAGGAAATAGAGGGGTATTAAATGGTGAATCTAGAGATTCTCCCAGTACTCCTTCCTTGAGTAATGCTGCTATTATAGGCTTGATTCCCTGCTCTGCATCCTTCCTCAAGGGGTATTGTCTTTTTTGTGGTCTAAATGCTGATTTTGGTGTAATAGTTACTGGACCTGCTGTTCGAATAAGTCCTACATCTGATTTTCCTGTTGACCAAAGAATGTTTGGTATATCGCACAAGGCTTTTTCTTCTTCTTCTAACAAGAATGCTAATCAGCTGTCTTCACTATGTTGTAAGTGTACAGCTGGACGTGTCTGTGTTAGCCAATTCAATTTCTGTTTTTGTACACCCTGTTCTGATAATTCCAAATCAGTTTGTTTTTCCCATTTTGTTACTTTTTCTCCTAAATCTGCCCATCTCACATTTTTGCTCTTTGTCAAGCTGACATGTGGCAGTCTATTGGATTTGTACAGTTTCATGAATTCCTGAGGTAGTGAACAGCTTACTACACTGTTTCCCTCAGTATCCCAATATAAGGTTCGTAACACTAATCTGTTAGCAGGATTTTTGAACAACTCTTGCTCATACTCCTTATCAGGTCCTGGCATACTACAGTAGTATAGAACACAATGTAACAAATGCTGTTGGTCAGTGTCAAGGGAGGGGACCTTACTGATGGCTACATTCATCAGTTCCTCGGTTACTGCCCTGGACCAGTCATAACTAGATCCTGGCTGTACCAGTAAAAAGTTTCATCCTCCGATCACACCACAAAAGTATCCATTTGTCTTTGTGCTTCCATACCCTGCATAGTAGGAACTACTGCTATGCCAAACATCTGCATAAGGTCTCTTCCCAGTAAGTTTACTGGACATTTTGCAGAAACTACAATTTTACTTTTCTGAGTCATACCTGAAACTGGGTCAGTTATTGCTATATCATGGGAGAGCGGCTCCCTATATAGCTGTCCATTTGCTGCTTTCACTAATATATAGTCAGGTGACTCAGAGTGTTCTGGTAACTTTGAAGGGTGTATCAAAGTTCATGACGCTCCTGAGTCACACAAAAATTTCACTCCTCTTCCTTCCACCAGAAGTGTAACTTCCGGTTTTGTATCTGCCAAATAGAGCTCCAAGCTCAATAATGCTAAGTCTAAAACTTCACTTTCTTCATCCTCTACATCTGCTTGCACTTCCTCTGTTCCTTCCACTACATTTACATTTGTCCTTTGTCTGTTAACCTTTCCTGATGATTTTTGATTGTCATCACTATCATATAGTCAGTCCTCATCACCTTTATCTTTATCTTCTGTATTCGCCTTTTTATTTAGCCTGCAATCCCTTGCTAAATGTCCCTTCTTACCACACTTAAAGCACTCACCTTTCTTTTTTCTCTCTTCAAAATCCTCTGCCCTTTTGTCAGATTGTTTATTACCCTGGGCATTTTTCTTACCCTTTTTACTCGACTGTACTACAAAGACTTCTGCTCCGTCTTCAGCTGTGAAGACCTGTGTTTTCTTTTTCTTTTTACTATTAAAGTGTCTTTCAGCATGTCTAGCATACTCAAGTAAGGCTTGTAGCCTGCTTGTTTGGTGATCTATCATATGCTTTGTAATAAAGCTACTGATAGGTGCAATGCAACCTTTCAAAAATGCATTTTTCAGTTGCTGTTCATATGCGCTATCATTCGTCTGACTTTCAGGAATAGTCATGCCACTATGGTTATTGAAACATTCCAATAATCTACCATAGTACCCATCTACAGTTTCATTATCTTGTTGTATGTATTGGTTAATGCAAGTCCAATCTGCTCTAGGTTTCCATTTTTCAGAAATTCGGTCTGTAAGACCTTTCACTCTGGTGTCTAATTCTGCGTCACTATGTAGGAGTGGTTTAAGTTGTGTGTCACGAGCGTTCCAGGTGCCACAGATCATGTGCCAGTCTGGACCTACAATTTGTCTAACTACCTTTGCTACTTCTTCCCCATTTAAATGGTAACTTAGTTTCATACCTTGTAAATCTTGTATAAACTTTTTATGATTAATTTTCGGGTGAGGGATTCCCTCCGTAGCTTTCCGAATATCTTCCGGTGTCCATGGTCTATACACTAGGAGAGTTGGGTCCTGCCCTTCCTGTCCTGCCTGAGGGTTTGGTACCTCGATTAGTGGCCAGATTTCTTCACTCTCTTCTAGTGAGTCTCTCCCTATTTGATATAAATCTGTGTCCCTAAGTGTTTTACGTGTCCGGGACCTAGTTTCAATAGGTTCCCTAACAAATGGTTTTAGTGCTCCTGCAACTTCAGGATAACGTGGAGGTGGACTAGCCTGTCCTCCTGCTTCATATCCTAAAAAAGGTACTGGAGGGGGCGGAGGGGGAGGGGTTGTCGCTATTACTGTATTATTATCCTCTTTGTCTAAAAATAATGCTTTCGCATTTTTAATTTTTTGTTCCCTTCGGTTCACTTCATCAATCCACCTATGTGCCTGAGGGATGCCTAATTGTCGTTGTTTCTTTGCCTGACCTTCTGCGTCAGATTTAAGTTGTTTTAAAAGTTTAACTAACGAAATTTTATTTAATTTACCGTCAAATTCGTATTTAATAACCCATTTTGTATAATACCTTATATTATCTGCTCGTTGCAATTGCATATATTTTGCGTCATCAGTTAGGGGCGGATCTCGCGATTTTTTAGTGCACTGATTTTCCATGTCAAAAGAAAACTGTTGCTTAACCCTTTTCTTACCACGTGGTATCTAGAATAACTGCCTACCTTATTCTGTTTCCCTGATCTATGACAAAATATACAGTAATTTCTTATGTCCCTGATCTGTACAACAAATCTATGACAATAACATTTACTGTAACCTAGTCCCTGATCTAAAACAGAAAAAAGGCAAAAATCTTCCTACCTGAGCCTCTTGGGTCAACCAGTTCGAGACCGCTCTTCGGCCACAGATCAGAAAAGTGGCCAGCCTCTCAAGACGACAATTCAGTCGGAGGTCTTTGTGCTTCAAGAAGGACTGTTTCGGTAGCTTCTCCTGCGCAGTATTCGACCACCGGTACACTCTGATCTGTAGCTGTCGAGGGTTTCTTGTCAAACGTAGGACCAAACTGTTAAATAAAAAACAAATTAGGACAACACAGGAGGCTCAGATGCAAAAAACTTTACTAGTGTACACCAGGAGGCAAAAGACCATACAATACAAGTATAGAATTCTGTCTGGCATGTTACAGGAAATGTTCTACATTTTATACACCATACATTCAAGCTGTGCCCACCTCACTGACGTGGTCAGTCACAGGGCACCTACATCACTATGGTCTACAATATTCTATTCATAAGAAAACACTGATGTTATACTTTTTAAAAGTTTTCCCATGAGAATAATACAGCCTTGCAAAGCACCTGGTCAGTTATAATGTCTTTCTGTAAATGTTATTCTTTCAAGGTTTCAGTCCTGCTCGAATACAATAGTCAGTTCAGTCTTGCAATACACTTCTTTGTTCTTCTCGCAACATTACTTTTAGCAGCTGTGCTTTATCTCAGATAATATTCGCAAGGCCAACCATCTCAGAGGAAGGAAGAAAGATTTCACTGCTTTATACATTCATTTTCCTGACCCAGCAGATAATCATTAGTGAAAAACATAAGCTTGCTGAGCTGGCTACGGCCAGGGTCAGAGTTCATTCACACTGCAGCTCCAAAGCTTCAAGCAATTACATGTAAGATCATTCTTACTGCCATATTGTATAATAGAATAAAATGCATTACATACTATTTGCTTTTAAACTAGCACTTCATATATGTTTAAGTGCACATTTTTCTAACATTTTGCTCCCTTTTAATACTTTTTATTCTATTCAGAAACATAAACAATATCATATTGTTCCCTAGCCTTTTCCTTTAAGGACTTTTAACTAGGCAAGTCATTTGTTTTATATTTCGGAAAGAATTTCATTTGGAACCAATAGATCCAATTCAATGTCTTGGTACAAAGTCTCAGTTACAGATATATCAACAAATTCTCTGACTAATCTTTTCATACAGGGAATCCCACAACAGACACATGCTCCTAATAAGAGCAGAACAACACAAATAGCAATCAAAATATTCATTAGGATTGAACCCCACCCACCAAATAGACTCTGGAAAAAGTTCATCAGTGGGTTTGGGCCTGGTTCAGTCATGGCCGATACCTGCTGTATTACCTCTAGGTGATCATTTATCTCATGTTTATTATCTGGTATGAACGCACAGCATTCTTCTTTGATAAGCGCGCACGTACCACCTCTCGCCGCTAGGGTGAAGTCAAGAGCCATTCGGTTTTGTAGCACAACAGTTCTCATTGCATTCATTTCATCAGTCACTAGTTCGAGAGCGGAAAAAGTTGCATTACTCATTACTTCGAGAAGCTTTGACAATTTTCTCAGCTCCCAGATCGATTTGACTGCTCCATAGGCTGGGAATATTCCAGCCCAGGATATATCACTGTCACACAAGTCCATATGAGTCAATTTTTCTTTATCTTTCACGGATGGATGATCCTTCCAGCCAGCTTCGATCTTACCCACTGGATTAGCAGGTTTTTCGACTGAATTCCCAGTTTTTCGAGCTGCATCTCTTACGTTTTGTATCTTACCTAGAGGTAATTCTGCAGTATGCCTTATAGCTGGAACCAGATAACCCAAAAAACAACTGCCGGACCAATTCTCAGGTAGCCATTTGTATGCTTTTTTCCCACAAACAAAATAACAGTTTTCTACTTTAGTACTGATGCAGGTTAACTCTGAATGAAACATTTTCTTGTCTATAACAGACAATTGTTTATGCAATTCAGGATTTTTCTGCACATCTTTTATCGTTGTTTTCATTAAACTCAAATATGAATCATAATTTGTGCTACAACTAGTAGTTTTATCTTTAGTCTTAATATAGCATTTATAAGATACAGTTATGTTACAATTACCCCAACCTACTTGGAGTGTATCATTTTTGTAGAAACAAACAATTCCTCTCTGTGTAATAGGTAAATACAATGCAATTGTGTCCTATGATCTCACAGAACCTGTATCAAAAAGTAAATTTTCCCAAGTCTCATTTATCCCCAAGGGGACAGCGGACATCAACAGTCCTCCATATGCTGTTAGTATAGCAGTACAAACCCAGCAGTTTGAAACATTCATAGTCTCTACATATACACGCTTCATAGCCAGGTATGTGTTAAAGTTTGGATGCCAGTCTATAGACAGTTCATCACATTTCTCCACTTTCATTTGTACAGTTATATGCAGGAAAAACCACAACAAAAGGAAAGTCACCACAATCATAGTCAATAGATGTATAGTTAGCAAGATGGTTAAACAATATCTTCGGGGTTGGTTTGTATTTTTACTCATTTTGCTCTTGGCCATTCTGCCTTTGTTGTGTATCAGTCACAAAATGCTTATCAAGCTGAAAATTCTTTACCGGTTTACAGTGCGTCAGGTGAATCCAGGATGACCTCTCAGCAACTTTGACTGCAGTAGGCATCGCCAACAGTACCTGGTATGGACCTTCCCAATTCGGACTTGTCCAATTCTTCTTCTTTATAATCTTCAACCAAACCCAGGACCCAGGGGTCAGCACCACTTCCGGTCTCATTTGTTCTTTATCTGAAAAGAGTTCAACTGCAAAACAGTTTGATTTGTTAACAATTTCTTCATATGACTAGCTAATGAACTGTCAGCCTCTAGTTCTGCAGGCATGAGAGCTTTCCACTGTGGCACATAATATGCCCTTCCAAATAACACTTCAAAGGGGGTCAAACCCTTTACATTTGGAACTGTTCTCATGCTCAGCAGTGCCAAAGGCAAACAGCAAATCCAATTCTTCTGTGTTTCATTTATTAACTTTCTCAACTTGCTTTTCAAAATTCCATTGTACCTTTCCACCAGTCCTGCAGACTGTGGGTGGTAAGCACAATGATTCTTCAAGGAGATCCCAAAGAATCTCCCAAGTTGTTGGATCACCTGGTTAACGAAATGTGTCTCATTGTCACTATAAATTCTTTCTGGTATGCCAAATCTAGGAATTATTTCTTTTATTAAGGCTTTTGCTACTGTTGCTGCATCCGGATTTTTAGTAGGAAAAGCTTCTACCCATTTGGAAAACATGTCTATAATCACTAAACAGTATTATTTCCCTTCATATTTGCTCAGTTCTGTGAAATCCATACATAGTATGGAACGGATATGGTGGTATAGGAAAACTCCCTTGCTTGGGTTTGAATGCTCCTTGTGCATGATGTTTGTTACAAATATGACATGCTGCACAAAATTTTTGTGTAAAGTTCATGAATCCGTATGTTTGGAATATTCGATTTACTAACTGTACCATCCCCCCTGTTGAGACATTGCTCTGCCCATGGCTCAACAAAGCTGCATATCTAAATAAATTAGACAGCAATATTGGCTTTTTCTCTTTGGAGATGTACAGTCCATTTTCGAGGATTGCACCTCGTCTCTCCCATTTCTGTTTCTCAGCTCTTGTAGTTAATGTCTGCATTGTTTTCAACATTTCTAAATCTAAAATCTCAGAGGGTTGTAATTCCTCATTCAAAAGTAAAGTTTCTGAGTCTGAGGCTGCTTGCTTTGCAGCTGCATCAGCTCGTGCATTACCTTTTGAAATAAAATCCTGTTGTTTTGTATGAGCTACACATTTACAAATAGCTACTTTGGTAGGTAACTGAATAGAATCTAATAAATTCAAAATAAGTTGCGCATGATTAATTGGTTTGCCAGTGGATGTTATCATTCCCCTATTTTTCCATTGCTGCGCAAAAACATACACTGTAGAGAAAGCATACTGACTGTCAGTATATATGTTCACACATTTGTCTTTCGCTAGAGTGCAAGCCCGTGTCAAGGCTATCAATTCTGCTGCTTGAGCAGACAGGTTATGCTGTAGGGGTTGGGCTTCTAAAATCTCTGTATCTGTGACAACTGCATACCCTACTAGATTCTTCCCTGTAGGACCCTTACTCAATGAACCATCCACATAAAATGTTACCTCTGCATCATCCAAGGGCATATCAGTAAGATCTTGTCTGGGCAAAGTTATTTGCTCAATTTCCTGCAGGCAACTGTGTGGTGTGCCATCCACAGGAGTCGGAAGTAACGTTGATGGATTTAATGTTGTACAACGTTCAATTACCATATGAGGTTGGCTCAGCAGTATGGTCATACAAGAAAGATGTCTAGCAGGAGATAGATATGCTATTTTTTCTTGCAGTAAAATTATCGCAACTGCATGAGGCACTCTTAATGTGAGAGGGTGGAATAACACCACCGAGGCCGAAGCCTGTACTGCCATTGCAGCTGTGACTACTGTTTGCACACAGTGTGGCAATGATCATGCCACTGGATCTAACTGTGATGAATAGTAAGCTATGGGGCCTTGCTTACTTCCATGCTGTTGCATCAGAACTGACGTCATGTATCCCTGTTTACAATCTACGGTTTGGAAAAATCTTTTGTGGTGATTTGGAAGTCCTAAAACTAATGATGAAGCTATCAATTGTTTTAGTCTGCAGAAAGCTGTTTCTGCTTCAGGTGTCCATTGTAATACATCTTGTGCTGCCATTGGTGTTGTATATATTAAATCAGCCAATGGAGCAGATTCTAAAGCATAGTTTGATATCCAACTTCGACAAAAATTAGTTGTTCCCAAGAAGGACATCATTTCCTTCTTGGTTGTTGGTTTAGGTGCCTGTAAAATCGCTGTTTTTCTATCTTCATCTAGTATTCTACCTTCTTTGGATATTACATATCCTAGGTATCTAACCTGTTTTCTCCAAAGTTGTAACTTATTCTTGTTTACTTTGTGTCCTTGTGCTGCTAAAAATTTCAATAATGCTATTGTATCTTCCCTGCACTGCTGTTGGGTGGGGGCTGCTAGCAAGATGTCATCTACATAAAGTAGAATCTGACTACCTCCTGGTGGAGTAAATCCTGCCAGGTTGCTAGCCATTTCTTGTGCAAATATCGTTGGACTTTCACAATATCCCTGCGGTAGCCGAGTATAGGTATATCTTTTACCTTGAAATGTGAATGCAAACCAATACTGGCTATAAGGATGTATAGGTATTGAAAAGAAAGCATTGCTTATATCTACCACAGTAAAATATTTTTGTTGTGGCTTCAAATCGTTCAACAAAGTGTGTGGGTCTGGCATCATAGGTGCTCTAGGTATTATTGCATTGTTTACGGCTTATAAATCCTGTACCATCCGCCATTCCCCATTTGCTTTTTTAACAGGAAATAGAGGGGTATTAAATGGTGAATCTAGAGATTCTCCCAGTACTCTTTCCTTGAGTAATGCTGCTATTATAGGCTTGATTCCCTGCTCTGCATCCTTCCTCAAGGGGTATTGTCTTTTTGTGGTCTAAATGCTGATTTTGGTGTAATAGTTACTGGACCTGCTGTTCAATAAGTCCTACATCTGATTTTCCTGTTGACCAAAGAATGTTTGGTATATCGCACAAGGCTTTTTCTTCTTCTTCTAACAAGAATGCTAATCAGCTGTCTTCACTATGTTGTAAGTGTACAGCTGGACGTGTCTGTGTTAGCCAATTCAATTTCTGTTTTTGTACACCCTGTTCTGATAATACCAAATCAGTTTGTTTTTCCCATTTTGTTACTTTTTCTCCTAAATCTGCCCATCTCACATTTTTGCTCTTTGTCAAGCTGACATGTGGCAGTCTATTGGATTTGTACAGTTTCATGAATTCCTGAGGTAGTGAACAGCTTACTACACTGTTTCCCTCAGTATCCCAATATAAGGTTCGTAACACTAATCTGTTAGCAGGATTTTTGAACAACTCTTGCTCATACTCCTTATCAGGTCCTGGCATACTACAGTAGTATAGAACACAATGTAACAAATGCTGTTGGTCAGTGTCAAGGGAGGGGACCTTACTGATGGCTACATTCATCAGTTCCTCGGTTACTGCCCCTGGACCAGTCATAACTAGATCCTGGCTGTACCAGTAAAAAGTTTCATCCTCCGATCACACCACAAAAGTATCCATTTGTCTTTGTGCTTCCATACCCTGCATAGTAGGAACTACTGCTATGCCAAACATCTGCATAAGGTCTCTTCCCAGTAAGTTTACTGGACATTTTGCAGAAACTACAATTTTACTTTTCTGAGTCATACCTGAAACTGGGTCAGTTATTGCTATATCATGGGAGAGCGGCTCCCTATATAGCTGTCCATTTGCTGCTTTCACTAATATATAGTCAGGTGACTCAGAGTGTTCTGGTAACTTTGAAGGGTGTATCAAAGTTCATGACGCTCCTGAGTCACACAGAAATTTCACTCCTCTTCCTTCCACCAGAAGTGTAACTTTCGGTTTTGTATCTGCCAAATAGAGCTCCAAGCTCAATAATGCTAAGTCTAAAACTTCACTTTCTTCATCCTCTACATCTGCTTGCACTTCCTCTGTTCCTTCCACTACATTTACATTTGTCCTTTGTCTGTTAACCTTTCCTGATGATTTTTGATTGTCATCACTATCATATAGTCAGTCCTCATCACCTTTATCTTTATCTTCTGTATTCGCCTTTTTATTTAGCCTGCAATCCCTTGCTAAATGTCCCTTCTTACCACACTTAAAGCACTCACCTTTCTTTTTTCTCTCTTCAAAATCCTCTGCCCTTTTGTCAGATTGTTTATTACCCTGGGCATTTTTCTTACCCTTTTTACTCGACTGTACTACAAAGACTTCTGCTCCGTCTTCAGCTGTGAAGACCTGTGTTTTCTTTTTCTTTTTACTATTAAAGTGTCTTTCAGCATGTCTAGCATACTCAAGTAAGGCTTGTAGCCTGCTTGTTCAGTGATCTATCATATGCTTTGTAATAAAGCTACTGATAGGTGCAATGCAACCTTTCAAAAATGCATTTTCTGTTGCTGTTCATATGCGCTATAATTCGTCTGACTTTCAGGAATAGTCATGCCACTATGGTTATTGAAACATTCCAATAATCTACCATAGTACCCATCTACAGTTTCATTATCTTGTTGTATGCATTGGTTAATGCAAGTCCAATCTGCTCTAGGTTTCCATTTTTCAGAAATTCGGTCTGTAAGACCTTTCACTCTGGTGTCTAATTCTGCGTCACTATGTAGGAGTGGTTTAAGTTGTGTGTCACGAGCGTTCCAGGTGCCACAGATCATGTGCCAGTCTGGACCTACAATTTGTCTAACTACCTTTTCTACTTCTTCCCCATTTAAATGGTAACTTAGTCTCATACCTTGTAAATCTTGTATAAACTTTTTATGATTAATTTTCGGGTGAGGGATTCCCTCCGTAGCTTTCTGAATATCTTCCGGTGTCCATGGTCTATACACTAGGAGAGTTGGGTCCTGCCCTTCCTGTCCTGCCTGAGGGTTTGGTACCTCGATTAGTGGCCAGATTTCTTCACTCTCTTCTAGTGAGTCTCTCCCTATTTGATATAAATCTGTGTCCCTAAGTGTTTTACGTGTCCGGGACCTAGTTTCAATAGGTTCTCTAACAAATGGTTTTAGTGCTCCTGCAACTTCAGGATAATGTGGAGGTGGACTAGCCTGTCCTCCTGCTTCATATCCTAAAAAAGGTACTGGAGGGGGCGGAGGGGGAGGGGTTGTCGCTATTACTGTATTATTATCCTCTTTGTCTAAAAATAATGCTTTCGCATTTTTAATTTTTTGTTCCCTTCGGTTCACTTCATCAATCCACCTATGTGCCTGAGGGATGCCTAATTGTCGTTGTTTCTTTGCCTGACCTTCTGCGTCAGATTTAAGTTGTTTTAAAAGTTTAACTAACGAAATTTTATTTAATTTACCGTCAAATTCGTATTTAATAACCCATTTTGTATAATACCTTATATTATCTGCTCGTTGCAATTGCATATATTTTGCGTCATCAGTTAGGGGCAGATCTCGCGATTTTTTAGTGCACTGATTTTCCATGTCAAAAGAAAACTGTTGCGTAACCCTTTTCTTACCACGTGGTATCTAGAATAACTGCCTACCTTATTCTGTTTCCCTGATCTATGACAAAATATACAGTAATTTCTTATGTCCCTGATCTGTACAACAAATCTATGACAATAACATTTACTGTAACCTAGTCCCTGATCTAAAACAGAAAAAAGGCAAAAATCTTCCTACCTGAGCCTCTTGGGTCAACCAGTTCGAGACCGCTCTTCGGCCACAGATCAGAAAAGTGGCCAGCCTCTCAAGACGACAATTCAGTCGGAGGTCATTGTGCTTCAAGAAGAACTGTTTCGGTAGCTTCTCCTGCGCAGTATTTGACCACCGGTACACTCTGATCTGTAGCTGTCGAGGGTTTCCGGTCAAACGTAGGACCAAACTGTTAAATAAAAAACAAATTAGGACAACACAGGAGGCTCAGATGCAAAAAACTTTACTAGTGTACACCAGGAGGCAAAAGACCATACAATACAAGTATAGAATTCTGTCTGGCATGTTACAGGAAATGTTCTACATTTTATACACCATACATTCAAGCTGTGCCCACCTCACTGACGTGGTCAGTCACAGGGCACCTACATCACTATGGTCTACAATATTCTATTCATAAGAAAACGCTGATGTTATACTTTTTAAAAGTTTTCCCATGAGAATAATACAGCCTTGCAAAGCACCTGGTCAGTTATAATGTCTTTCTGTAAATGTTATTCTTTCAAGGTTTCAGTCCTGCTCGAATACAATAGTCAGTTCAGTCTTGTAATACACTTCTTTGTTCTTCTTGCAACATTACTTTTAGCAGCTGTGCTTTATCTCAGATAATATTCGCAAGGCCAACCATCTCAGAGGAAGGAAGAAAGATTTCAATGCTTTATACATTCATTTTCCTGACTCAGCAGATAATCATTAGTGAAAAACATAAGCTTGCTGAGCTGGCTACTGCCAGGGTCAGAGTTCAATCACACTGCAGCTCCAAAGCTTCAAGCAATTACATGTAAGATCATTCTTACTGCCATATTGTAAAATAGAATAAAATGCATTACATACTATTTGCTTTTAAACTAGCACTTCATATATGTTTAAGTACACATTTTTCTAACAGTTGTATTTCAGTATTTTTATTTAACTGCCTGCCATTCATTTTGCAAAGACTGCTTGACTAATACCATCTGTGATTTTATTTCTTTTTAAAATTGTCTATTAGAGTTTTTATCTGTTTGGTGTGGTGTTACTATACAATTAAAAAAATTGTACAAAACAAAAATAGATATTTGCTTAACTAACACACGTTTATATTTACATTATTTATATTTGCTGTTGTCTGCCTTTTCTTTTGTGAATTGTAAACAAATGTATCTTAGATAAAAAGAATATACATGCATGTCAGTCTTGTGACTTTAGATTTTTACTGTTATTAACTACTCTCATTTGATTTTATGCACTAAAACTGTTTTGTTTATCTTTTGACTGTGTTATGAGAATGGCAGTTATACGCTTTACTTTACTATAGTACTGATAAATGTGTTGCTTTAATTAAATGAAATATTTAAAACATCTGAGATTGATTTGTCCATACATCAGATTATAGCATGTATGATTAACCATTTTCAAAACATAAACATATTATAAAATATATTTCACAGATTAGCTGTAGTTTTCTACTCTATTGCAATGTTTTTTTAAAGCTCAGCTGTTGTATGCAGGAAGCCAGCTTCTGTCAGTTCAGCTAATTTATTTTCTTTCTCCTGTAACTGCTATTTAAGAGTTTCCTGTAATGTTGCATGGTCTTTTTGATATCTGTCAGTAACCTGTTCTACTGAAACTAAAGCTCCTATGCAGTTTTGAAAAAAATATTTGTATAACTTGTCTAAACTTCCTGAACTCGTTGTGTCTGTCTTTTAGAATTGTATTACATTCTTTTGTTACAAAATGTACTAGAGTTTGTCTATTACTGATTTGACTGTTGTTATTTTGAAATAAACCATATACATGTGGTGACAGGACATAACTGTTCAACATCTGAATATAATAAAAACAATTTACCCTTCGTTAATGCTTTATCATGAAAAGGTCTATCTTCACAGTCTATTTTTTGAGCAATAGCATGCAATACTTTTTTTATGGTATGCCACACAAAATACAGTTTCTGTTGAATCATACAATAAAACATTTGTCATACCACACATGGTTTTCTTTGAGATACCAGTCAAATATTGTAATACATTTGCATAATACCTTACTATAAACAATTTGCCCAGATAAGGTTTTACATTTACTAATGTGCTGTGTAAACCAACATTGCAGTTTACTCCATATTCTATCTGGTTGTTCTGCTACATTAAGAGTAAAGCTTGGCTTACACCTGCTTGAATTCTGTCTAATAGCATCCATACTAAAAATGTGACAGAGAAAAAGGTCTTACCACTCAGCAAGAAAACAGGTGATCGTTGCAGATGGCTGGAAGTTTTTCAGAGTCACTCGAGAACCTGTGAAAAACAACAGGCAGTGAACTGATGTGCAAAGTAGGTAGTCACCTTTCTTGGAGGTTTTATGGTACTGCGACTTTTCTGCACTACAGGCTCAATCTGGATTCAGATGTCTGAAAAACTTTACTACTACAAGCTGCATAAACTGAAGTATTTCTGTTTAGGATTTACACATATGTACAAATGTTAGTCACTGCAATTTTACTGATGTGACTCTCTGCAGGCATCACTATCGCTCCCCCTGTGTTCAAATGCTCTCCATTGAAAAATTAATTATTAAGATGATGCTAACTGTGCTGGAACCAAAGTCTTCTTGTAGTTGTATTCACAGTCTGTTGCCCACAGAAACTTGCAGAGTGAACAGTGATGCAGCACTAACCTCTGAGCAGTAACCAATAAATAACTTTTTATAACAAACCACACGTACTACGGTTGCAGCTTTAGTTATACTGTACCACTTTACTTCTCGATCAGCATAGAAGATAATTTTCCTGAACAAAATACCTCTCCCAACAATTTCAATTGCTATAGTCTTTTTATAGTGGTTTTGCGTCCTGTTTTTCTCCTTGGTATTCTATTTTGGACTTTGTAGGAGAGCATCTGTTTGCTGATGTTTGCAGAAAAACATGTAATAAAATTGTTTTCCATCCTGTAGAGAAACAATGCTGATATTGTCTTTAAGAAAACATCTTGTGGAAAAACACATACAAATGCTGACTTGATAAAAGCATGCTCATTCAAACTTCCTTGGTTAACAGTGTCATATAATAGAAACATGTACAGATCGTTTTCCTGTTGTCCAGTCTTAAGAAAGCAGGTTAACTTTAATGTGAAATGCACACATCTTGCTTTTTACATTTTTTCTAAGTCTGTAAGAGGTCAGCTTTCTGGCTGATAGTGTGAAATGCATACATCCTGTTTTTTAAATTTTTAGGAAATTCTGTCCATTAAGCAAATTCCATATTTTTCAAGCCACATCATTTAGTATGGATGCTAATCACATATTGCTAAACTCTATTTTTACACTTAAACAAGCTTTATTTTATACCTTATTTATGTTTTATATTTGCAAAACAGAATTAATTTCAACCTTAAAACCTTGTTGAACATACTCTAACACCAGGCATCATGCCAATGCTAAGGACAAAGAGTAATGAGACAGAAGAGATGGACAAGGAAAGATCGGGAGAAGATAGAGACATAGAAAGAATTTTATTTATGAACCACTTCTGGTCATCTCTGTGGTATTACTTTTAAGTATGCCATTATAATTCTTCTCTTGTGCTTTGTGCAACAAAGTGTTTCCAATATGGAGCAAAAAGGGATAGGAGAGTAGAAACAAGATGGAAATATGAGCAGGATAATGGTGGGTCAATAATATATGGTGCCAACAGTCGCACTCACACTATTTCTATGGAAAAACTTTAGATAAGCATTGACATACATCTGGATTTGAAGACGACATTAGGCAAAAAGCAATTTATCAACCTGTGCATTATCTCAGCCCCCACACATAGAAACTCATACGTCACTAGATTAAAATCACACATTTGATGGGACAGTGACAAAAGACCGAAGCAGTTGAGAATGTAGGTATCAGTGGCCT
>NC_056726.1:1180469694-1180486997 GCF_019279795.1 Protopterus annectens | reverse complement strand
CATCATTCACCTCACATCCACACTCCTAACGTTCCTCCTGTCCTCTTCTCCTGCCTCAAAGTATGCCTTCCTCCTCTTCTTCTCTTTTGGTCGTCGGTAGCCCAATTTCCACCAGTGTCCTGATGGCTAACAGTACTGGTGGTGGTCTTTGTTAACCCAGGCATTGACCAATCTGGTATGGAAATCTGTATTGTCTGTATATGTGATCTGACAAAAATTTTACACTGGATGCCTTTCCTGAAATTTTACACTGGATGCCTTTCCTGATGTAACCCTCCTCATTTATCCTCCTCATTTATCCTGGCTTGGGACCTGCATGAAGAAATACACTGGTTTGTGCATCCCCAGTTGCTGGGTTGGACTATGGAAATGATATGAGGCAAGAGTTTGTGTGCAGCATACTTCATAACAGTAGTTGTGAATGATATATCCCATATGGTGTACATTGTAGTTTGCAGTCTGTTTAAAATATGAGAATAACTATCACATCATACTGCTATCAGTCTGGCCAACCTTTTTTTTTTTTTCTCAAAAATCTTTTTATTGATTTATAAAGTATGACATAACAAAACAAAACATCAAAACATCATAAATCTTATCATATATGAGTTGATTGAATTTATACACCTTGTAATAATGCATTTCAACTCATGAAGGTGAGAGCAAAACAATATCTAACCATATATACAATATATACAATTGATAACCAAGAATCAAAATATGAAATGAGACTATAGCCAAAATGAGAAAGTGAAGTATGAGAGTAAATAAATCCATATAATGTATTGTGACAATGAATATGATAACTATTAATCACTATTAATAACTAAGAGGACCTTCTCTAAAACTTTATTATTTAAAACCCTTTTCTTAGGACTCTTCCAAATAGTTTTGTGTGCATAAATATACAAATATGCCATTGTTCTAAAGGCATTCCAATTTAATTTAGTGCGATCAAGCCAGTTTTTAGTAATGTACAGTTTAATAAGAGAACAAATGAATACCAGCACATGAGTATCCAGTTTAGAGAGATGAATCATGGGAATGTGTAAGATTGCAATTTCCCATGATAAAGTGGATTTATGGTACCCCATTTTCTGTAACCTTACTTTCAAGGAAGTCCAAAGTTTATGTGAAAAGTGGCAATACCAAAAAATGTGTAAAAGGTCGGCTTTGGGAAAAGAGCAACAAGGGCATGATGGAGACTTGTTCACGTCAAATTTGTTAAGTTTGGAAGGAGTATAATAAGCATTGTTATTAATCATCAGTTGGGTATAAACCAAATTCTTGAAAGCAGAGTATTCCAGAGTATTTCTAATGGCCAAAAGTTTTTGGTTGTCTGTTAAATGAGGGTTATGAATAACCCAAAAGTTCGAGAAAAGACATGACGAATCTTGTATTAATTTAGTTAATAAATTATAAGATTTTGACAACGTTTTCTCAGGTAGTAATAATGTTTTAATTATCAATTCCAAATTATTGAGATCTTGTTCTCTTGGCATCATAAGATTGCGATTATTTATAACCACATCCCTTATTTGGCGTAGTATTGTAGTATAAGTACAGTTGACATTCAGAATCTTACGTAGTTCATCCAGGGACACTTCTTTATATTTCAGAAATGTCCAAACCTTAATATTTTTTATAAGGGGATAATTTGAAAGGTTAAATGATGTATTATCCAGCTTAAAATCTGGGTTCAGATTAATTGGTTGAAGTATATATGAAATCTTATCCATTTTGATTAGTTTTAATAATTCCTGGAATGCATTGATCTTATGTTTTAGGAAAATCAAGACTTTGAGGGTATTCAAGATATCAGTAGATATGAAAGGAAAGGCATCAAGGTTTATGTTCTTGGATATAATATATTGATTCCAAATCCTAACCCAATTAGATGTATTATTATTGTGAATGTTATTCATTTTAGAAATGGACAAAGGTTTATTTGCCAAAACAATTAAGTAATAAAGATAAAAATTTGGCAAACCCAAACCCCCCCTATCTTTGGAAGATGATAATTTAGAATAAGATATTCTAACTGCCTTAGGGAACCACAAAAATTTAGCTAATTCTTTATTAACTTTGTCAAAAAAAGATTTCGGGATTATTTGATCTGAAGAACTAAATTGGTACAAAAATTTAGGAAGGATATTCATTTTGATTATGGCAGCTTTTGATAGAAGTGAAAGATTCAAAAGTTCCCATCTACGCATATCTAGCATTATTGTTGACCATAATTTATATAAGTTATTTTGAAATGAAGATAGGCTATTATGCTCCATATGAATACCCAGATATTTAACCCCGTATGTAATATGGAAATGAGAATCAGGGAATAAGTAAGATTTATGAGCTAAATAATTCAAAGGAAAAATATGAGTCTTTTGAGGATTAATGTGATAGTCCGATGCAAGAGAAAATTTCTCAATAGAATTCATAATCTTTTTAAAATCTGAGAGAGGAGTTTGAAAGAATATAACTAAGTCATCCGCAAAGGCAGAGAAAAATAAATTATTGTTAAGAATCCTAGGAACTTTGTGAAATGTATTTTGTGATATGTACAAAAGTAAAGGTTCCAAATATATGTTAAAAAGAAAAGAGATAAAGGACAACCCTGTCTCGTACCATTAGTCAGCTTTATAGGACTTGAAGTGATTCCGTTAATATATAGTCTAGTAAAGGATTTTTTGTACAGAGTTTTGATAAAATTTATAAATGTAATGGGGAAATTAAAACATGACATAGTCTGAAAGAGAAAATTCCAACACACTCTATCAAATGCATTTGATGCATCTAAGATCAGTGCATACAATGGGTTATTATCATGTTTTGTAAGATGTATAATAGATTCCAAGGTCAAGGTGTTTTCCCAAATGTGTCTATGGGACATAAAACCTGTCTGATCTGGCAAAATTATTGATGAAAGGACATTTTCCAATCTCTTAGCAAGAATCGAAGACAGAATTTTAATATCTACATTGATTAATGAAATCAGTCTATAGTTGTGGGGGTCAGTCTTATCTTTACTATTTTTCAGAATTAGTATAGTTTTTGAAGTGTTCCAGTGGAGATCAGATATGTCATTTATAATTATATAGTTATATACTTTAAGGAGAAAGGAAGCAATTACTGGTTTAAAGGATTTTAAAAAGTTAGGTGTAAAGCCATCAGGGCCCGGGGATTTGCCAATCTTTAGCCTATCAATTGACTCTGTAATTTCTAAAAGAGTAAGAGGAGATGAAAGAGTATTTTGCTGTTTTTCATTTAACGTGGGAAATATTATGGAACTTGAAAAACTATTTATATGACTATTGTTTATAGAATTAGAAGATTTAGAATATAATTCTGTATAAAGTGATGAGAAGAGATGCAAAACTTCCTTGTCCGTACTATATATTTGATCTTTATATTGTATGGGCGATATTTTAGATCTCTCAAAATTTTTCTTAATTATTCTTGCCAAGGTTTTGGAAGGAATTTGGGCCCATTCTGAGTAAGTGGCTAATAATCTTTGCTCCAATATTGAAAGATTGTTTTGATGTAATAAAGTTCATTTTGTAATTCTATAATCTGCTTTTCATATGAGGGGTCTGGATTTAGCCAATACTGGTTTTCAAGAGATTGAATATTAAGTTTTAAACATCTTTCTTTACTATTAAGTTGTTTTTTAAGATATGCAGCCTTACCAATAAACATTCCCCTTAACCTAGCTTTGCATGCCTCCCACTGCACATCATAGGGAATATCTGTTGAATCTAACTCATTTTCCATTTCCTGAATTATTTCTATACACATTTTACTAATTTCTTCATTAGAGAGCAAGTTATTGTTTAATGTCCAGTTATTTCTTTTGAATTTATGACTCAGGTTAAAATTTAGATTTAATTTTACTAAGATTCTAGAGTGATCAGATAGAAATCTAGGTTCAGTAGTGAAATCCATTAATAACTGTGAAAGGGAATTTGAAATAAGAAAAAAATCCAATCTAGACCATGAATTATAACATTTAGAAAAATAGGTTTAAGTATCAATTTTATTTGAGTATTTAGTGAGTTGTAGAGGGTCTATAAGATTATATTCTAATATTAAGTCCTCCAAAGCAAAGGATGCTTGCTGATTATATGAAGAGGAATAACTTGTACGATCTATGACTGGGTTAATTACAGCATTCCAATCCCCTCCCAAAATAACAAAGTGATCTTTGTATGATGAAAGTATGTTGTAAATCTAAAATATAAAAGTATGTTGATCACTACAAGGGCCATAAAGATTTAGTATCAGTAGTGGTTTGTCCAAATTATGTATGAAAGCTGTAAAATAGCACCATCTACCTTTATCGTCATATTTTTCTTCAATAATAGTTCATTGGAATTTTTGCTTAACTATAATAGCCACCCCCCTAGAATTAGAAGTGTCCCCTGAAGCTATTATTTTCTTAATCCATTTTTTATTTCTTACTTTGTCCCAGTCATCCCTAGGAATATGTGTTTCTTGCAAAAAACATATATTGGCTTGTGATTTATACATTAAATGATATAGTAAGGATTTCTTATCTTTATTTTGGATCCCCCTTACGTTCCAGGAATCAATTATTAATAAATTAGTCATATAATTATTAAAGGTCTGTTAAAGAAGATGTTAAAATATAGATTGTTTGTGATTAAGTAAAGTATAAATGTGGAAATTAAACCAAATTTAGTCTCATTATAACAAATAATACCTATAGGTGTATGTTTCAATGCAAAGTTAACTCTAACCTCATAAGTTTTGCTCTTCCCTAACCCAGTGCCTACCCACCAAAACCTATCTACCAAGGGAAGATGAAAATAACTACATATACAATTTAAAAACTTGGTTACCAAAATCACATACATATGTGAAGAAAATTTAAGTAAAGTCCTAAAAAGGACTATAACCAGGTTAACAAAACTAAACATATTTACACAGCTATCCAAAAACAAGATGCCCGACATATACATTCCCCATTCAAAAATGTACTCAAAAAACTCCTGTAAATTTAAATATAATTGTGACCAGAGTATATATGTAGTTAATCTTGTACTACAGTATATATCTATGATGTAAAATGTTAGTAGGATAAAGATTTAATTGGTGCAACATTAATATATTTATACATGTAAAGATCATACATGTATGTGTAGCAATATACGAATATGTCTATAATCAAAAAGGTTCAATGTAATTAAGAATTTAAAATCTTCACATTCAAATATACATTATATTGCTTTGTATTACTAAATCCTTTAAACAGAGTATCTCTGATTAATCATCTTTACTATCTTTAAAAACAAATTGTATGACACAGGTATATGAAAATCCAATTAGTAATGAGAACATCAGTAAGTCTAGTAAAATGTCAGTCAATATCGTTGAAATCACCTGAGTCTCATATTATTTAACATAACATAAATATAACATGTAGGATGATATTTTAATATTTATCATAAATGTAAGTATAATATGAGAAAATGCATTAATGTATACTGTGATAATTACCAAGGGCTTCAACTAACCCTATAGGGTAATATTACACCCTAACACTTCCAGTATTGTCATTAAAAGTATACAAGTGAAAATATATTTTTAACAGAAAATATATACCTAAATTATAAAAATAAAATATTCCACATTTTTTGCAATTGGCCCAATATACCAACAGCAGCATATTAAGCACAATAAGTGTTCTTGTAGATGGCATTTAAAGTTGTCAGCGTTTGGTAGATAGTAGATGTGTAAAATAAATGATCTCCTGAATATTAGATTTGTTATGTGCCAACTACATGTAAAAGTTATAGCTAAAAACAAGTTTTCAATCTATATTATACAGTGTTTTATCTTAAAAGTTAGTTATAAAGGCTTAAATGCTTCCGCACATACGTAGAACCAGTCCATTATGAGAAAAAGACTTCCTGAATCACGTAAAGCGCACTGTCACAACCTACAAGAAAGAAAGCCACTTACTTGCGAGAAACAGTGCTACTGAAGTCAAAACACAGTTTCAAGGATGAGATCAGCAGTTCTTCAAATGCGGGATATCAGTGGAACAAGAAAACCATATTCTGTGCAAGCAGACAATCGCGAACAAATGTTTACATCCTTTTTAGCCATCTTTCCGAAGACTTGTCATCAGACCACATAGTATGCAGCACGATCAACACAATTCTGATCAAATAAAAATAATTGCATTACCCTACCATCGCTAGTGACATCCAGAGAGTATACACCAAGGTAAAAGGCTCGTGAACAATTCCAGAGATAAAACCAAGGCATTCAGTGAAGATTAGTGGCTCTACATAGCACGAGAGACCAGATAATATTCCCTCCATTCTGCTGATGTATTCTTAGACGAAGAAACATTACTTTTTCATGTAAACAATGCCAAGTTGATGTTGGTATATTGTAAAGGCGTAACATACTGGAATATTAATATGTGAGTTTGCGACAACTCCAAGAAACATTAAAACACATGTTTCATATACAAAAAAGCTGAATTATTTTTTCACCTGTCAAAGCTATGTTATATACTCAATATTATGAAAAAAAGACATAGTATTAAAGGTTAGCTCACAAACTTAAAACATCAAATGCACTTACATTAATTATGAGTTTTATTTTTGTGTGTCAATAGCAGGAAGAGCCTTGAATACTTTTAAGAATATGTCTTTTGCTTCTTGTGGGTCTGTGAACACATAAGACCTCCCATTATAGTTGAAAAAAAGAGTATTAGGATAACGCATCCTAAATTTTATTCCCCTTTTAATCAGGTCTGCACAGAATGGAGACAGTTTTTGTCTGTTTAATTTTATTTGAGCTGGTAAATCCTGTGAAAAAGTCAATTTATGTTTATTCCAGATGAGATATTTTTTACTTTTGGCTGCTTCTAAGATACGCTGGGTATCTTGAAAGTTTAATAACCTTGTGTATATAATCAGAGGTGAAGTAGAGTCTTGTCTAACATGCAGGGCTCTGTGTGCTCTTTCTACAGTTAAAGTTTTTGTATTTGTTTCACAATTAAGCAAAGCCTCAAATATTTGTTTAGTCACTGAAATTAAGTTTTGATTTTCATAAGATTCCGGCAATCCTCTAATTATTATGTTATTTCTCCGGCTCCTTGCTTCCAAATCCAGAACTTTAGCTTGTAAATCAGCAATTAGATTATCTTTAGATTTAAGTCATTTTCAATAGATTCTGCTCTTATTTCTATGGCTAAATACTTATTTTCAAGAATGTCCATTCTTTCATTAATCTGTTTTAAAGTTTTACCAAAATCAGTAAATTGGTCAGAAAAATTCTGTATAGCACTCTGAATGGGTTGTAATGCCATTTTTAAGTCTTCTAAATGAAAATTAGAATAATTTTTTTCTTTTGCACTTACTTTTATGATTTCAGTAGATGATTTAGAGGTTTTAAGTCTCTTGGAGCCAGTGTCCTTCTCTGGAGAAAGCATAGAAGAGAATTTGGCCTTAGTTGTCTGTGCATCCATGGAATCTGAGTTGCCAGCCATGCCCAGGTTAGAGGTGTGAAAACAGAGAAACTGACACAGAGATAAGCATCTGGAGTGCACTTGTCCAAAGACCGTTGAAGCCAAACGTATTCTGAGGTAAAATAATCCAAAAGTTTACCTTTTTCCAAAAATAAACAATCCCAAAGTGAAGGACTTGTATCAGAGATAATTTCTGTAAAAAAAACTGTGGAAAAATTTTGTTTAAAAGTAGTTAAAAGTAGCCGGTAATTACATAGCAGTGAGGAGCTCAATGAATGGGAAGCAGTCTAGTCAGCGGCCATCTTTGAAACAATCTGGCCAACCTTAGCACAGGAAAACTAAGCACAGTAACATGTGGGACAATAGTGTGGCCAAAGGCCATGTACTGCCATTTACAATGCATTACAGTTACTGCTTGGTGCCAGGTGAAAAAGTAATATGGTGCTGCTTATTGTGATGGATCCAAAGTCTTCTTAAGACACTAAGGTCTTGCTGACTGGATTCTGCTGAAATCAAAGTCTAGTTATAATTGCATTTACAGTCTGTTGCCCACAGAAACTTGCAGAATGTACACTGATGTAGCACCAAACTCTGAGCAGTAACCAATAAATAACTTTTTATAACACGTACTACTGTATATATACTGTACCACTTTACGTCTCAATCAGCATAGAAGATAACTTTCCTGAACAAAATACCTCTCCCAACAACTTCATTTGGTATAGTCTTTTCATAGTGGTTTTGTATCCTGTTTTTCTCCTTGGTACTCTATTTTAGACTTTGTATGAGAACATATGTTTGCTGATGTTTGCAGAAAAAACATGTGATATAATTGTTTTCCATCCTGTAGAGAAACAATGCTGATACTGTATTTAAGAAAACATCTTTTGGCAAAACACATAAATGCTGGCTTGATAAAAGCATGTTCATTCAAACTTCCTTGGTTAACAGTGTCATATAAAAGAAACATGTACAGATTGTTTTCCTGTTGTCCAGTCTTTAAGAAAGCAGGTTAACTTTCTCACTGACAATGTGAAATGCACACATCCTGTTTTTTATATATTTTTTCTAAGTCTGTAAGAGGTCAGCTTTATGGCTAACATTGTGAAATGCATACATCCTGTTTTTTACATTTTTAGGAAAATATGTCCATTAAGCAAATTCCTTATTTTTCAAGCCACAGTCATTTAGTATGGATGCTAATCACATATTGCTGAACTCTATTTTTACATTTAAGCAAGCTTTATTTTATACCTTATTTATGTTGCATATTTGTAACAGAAATAATTTCAACCTTAATACCTTGTTGAGCATACTCTAACAATTCCCTCTTTTTATTTTAAAACATACCTAAAGCACTTTATACTGATATGTATTTTTGATCAGATTATACAGAAAACACATTAAGAAACAAAACATTTAATCTTCTTTTGATATGTCACAATGCAATTTTACATAGTTAATACAAATATATTAAGTATTACTACCACAACTGAATGTATCTAACAACTTTTTCTTTTGCAGACCATTCTGTGAAAATATTCCATCAGTTATGAGCTGTGTCTGCTTTAGTTTATTGTTTAACTTATTAATTTGTTTTTTACAATCACAGAACTTAATTTGGAACTTAGAAGTGTTCCATTAAGTCTTTGCAGCTATTGAATTAACTGTTTACTTTATTAATTATGTTATACCAAAAGATTAGAGATAGACTACTATTTATAAGAGACAAGAAATGTGTGCTACTGCAAATGTTATTTAGTACTAAAATATACAGTTTTAATGTAATTTTAACCATAACATTGTGATCATATTTCTGAACTGCTCATTAAAACCTCATTCTACAGTGAAGTAAACATATTAATTTAAAAACATGCCCCGGGATTCGGCAAGCAGCCGTGCAGGAATAAGTTTTTCCTGCATGGCAGGGACCGTTCTTGTTCAGCACAGCAGTGCGCCATGCATATTTATGAAGGCACACTGCCTCTGCTCCTATATTGACACAGAGCATAGACAAGTGCAGGGGGTGTGTCTGAGAGCACAGCTCTCACAATATACACGCCTCTGCACTCAAGAATTGCCATTCAGCAAATAAAATTAGCAAGAATGCTCATGGTGCAACAAATGCATACCTCTCAACCATCCCTGATTGTCAGGGACATCCCTGATGTACACTCAAATGTAAGCATTGTCCCTCTGAATCCCTCTTAACACTAGTGCCATTAGAATTACATTGAATAAATAATGACAATAATTAAGAGCTGATCATGTACTGCACTGCAGGAAATGTACATTAATTCACATTCTGTAGTAATGTTATTGCCTCAAGTTAATAGTACTAACATGTTAAAAGTGTCCCTGCTTGTCCCTGATTTTATCTGGATTTGTTCCTGATTCTGTTGAGAGTTCTCCCTGAGTGTATGACAGCTATGACAACAATGACAATTTTATTTTTTTTATAAAGGTGATAAAGTTTGACAGTAGCTGCACAAGTTTGCCCATTGCTTAGCTATGCATACGCCAACTTAAATGGCATAAGACGTTAAATACAAGTCACAAAAATAAACTGAAAAGACCAGTAGAATAAATCCAAATGAACCAGGAATCCAGGATGCCAGTTAGAAAATATAAGAAAAATCCATTTTTATTGAGACCAAAAGTTTTAGCGCTTTCATCTCGTGATAGAGACTTCATCAGAAACAATTAACCACATTTAATTGCACATTATATAGTGTTTAAATCAATGACATCACACAATTAATTATTTAAATATTTAAAATTTAAACAAACACCAACCTGAAAATGTATATGAAACTAGAATGTATATATTAAATGCATATATACCTATTGTATTGTTGTAAAGTAACATTTTAATAAATATTGGCACTTTGGGTTTTGTTTAAAACACAAAAATTAATTTAAAAACTTTATTAAAATCCATTATTGTATTATAAGCTTTAATAAATAAATATACTGAATAAAAATATAAAAATGTATGATAAGTAAATATATGAACTTGTTCCATTTGAAAGTTCTAAAAATTCTTAGCCTTGAAATGAAAAAAATATATATATTTATAGAATCTGAACAATGTATATATGTGTATACACATATATGTATGTACATATATGTATATATATATATATATATATATATATATATATATATATATATATATATATATATATATGGACAATTCAAATGTTGTTGGCCCTTTCTGTGAGTAGTGGTATTAATGACACTGTTTCATTTAGTCCTGGGGGAAACATAGAAGCCAGTCTGAACTGCCATTGACTTTCCTTCTTTTTTAGTAGGTTTTTCCAATCACCACCCCTAGTGTCTATTTTGATAGTGTCTAAAATACCAAAAACAAATTTCTTGAATTCAACACAAGATGTACTATGTTTATACAGGGCATTGGTGTTCTTATGATTCTTAATATCATTTAGATGCTCATAAATTCTATTTTTAAGAAGTCGTTCAGTCTTACCTACATAGAAATATTTACAAGTACAACACAAAGCCAGGTAGACCACTCCCCTGGTGTTACAATTACCATTTTGTAGATATACCTTACTATTCATAATGTTATTTAGCCTTAAAATAGGCTCAACACAAATATAAGAACAATAGTGACACATGCCACATCTTTTTGTACCTTGTTTATTTTGGAAAGTATTAGGTCTTTTGTATTCCAAAAGTTGTTTCATATTAAAGCCCACTTTGTTAACAAATCTGGGTGTGTTACCCAATTTCTTATATATACCATCATTTGATCTAAAAATATTCCAGTTCTTTTGGAAAATATTTTTAATAGCAGGGGTTCTTGTGTTATATGTTAAAACACAAGTGGTGTTAAAATCATGAATGTTCTCCCTCCCGACTGTAGTGTTTGCAGAAGAACCTAATAGGGGAATATATTTTTGACCCCATTGTTGGTAAACATTTTGTAAAGTAGAGTTAATCAAATCTATGGGGTATCCCCTCTCCAAAAACATTTCTCTTAACAAAGTGAATTCATCTTCCAGGTCTTCTTTATGGGAAGTCATCCTGGCAATTCTAATAGCTTGCCCTTTTATTATACTAACCTTTTGTAATGTAGGATGGTAGCTCTCAAAATGTAAGTAGGCATTGCAGAATGTTTTCTTTCTAAATATTTTTGATTTGAACTGTTTATTAGATTTATCTTTAATGATACAAGTATCAAGATAATTGATACTCGTTGTGTTGTATTGAAAAGTGAAAGAAAGGAAGGCAGTACTGCTATTGATGTAGTCTATAAATTGAATAATTTCTTCTTCGCGTCCTCCCCATAAAATAAAAATATCATCCAGGTATCGGAGATATAGTTTAATATGGGGCCAAAATGGGCCATCAAATACATATTGTGTTTCCCATCCTAATAGAACCAAATTAGAATACACTGGTGAACAAGTAGCACCCATAGGTACACCAGTAACTTGTTGATAAAATTCCCCTTCAAAACATAGAAAGTTATTTTCAAGAACTATGTTCATCAATTCACATATTAAATTTATTTTATCATTCTCAAGGTCCGAGAATTTAAATAGTACTTCCTCAAACAAAATCATCCCTTCATTTTTGGGAATGCATGTGAACAAATCTCTTACGTCTATAGTTAAAAACAAAACATCTTCCTGAAATAAATCTTGTTTGACACTTTTTAGAAATTCCCATGAATCTTTTAACAAATGGGGGGTCTTGTGAACCACATGTTGTATATAAGAATCAATAAACACAGATAGTGAATGTGTTTTAGATCCCTTGGCCGCCACTATTGGTCTAAAATGAGGCCTGGAAATATCCTTATGTATTTTTGGTATTCCAAAAAATACTGGGATTTTAGGAAATTTTGTAGAAAGAAAATCATACTCACTAGGACTAATTCTCCCTTCCAAAAAATATTCCTCTAAATAACTATTAATTCTGGAATAAGAAATATTGATTTGATTTTTGGAAGTGTGACTATAGGTATTCTCATCAAATAATAACTTTTGCATGGCGTTGGAGTAATCCATACTCTTAAAAATTGCAATTCCCCCACCTTTGTCAGGAACCATAACATGAATGCTATGGTCATTCCTAAGGTCACATAGAAGATTAAACTCATTCTTAGTTAAGTTCCAATACTCCAACCTGTGATTTTGTTTGAATTCATTGTATATATCTTCCATAACCAATTTTTCATAAGTTTCCAATAAGGGATGTAAAGGTGGATTGTACACACTCTTCTTTTTTAATTTCTTATTTATATCTGTATTGTTTCTGACATTGTCCTGCAACGGTTCAAGGAGTATTTCTAAGTTTAATTTTCTCACGAAAAGCTTCAAAGCTTCTATACTTTCTACAAGGTCACCACTATGGGATGGAATAAACTTGATGCCCTTTGAAAAAAGGTTAAAATAGTCATCAGTAATAATCAAGTCCGAATAATTATAAATAGTAAAACCACCTCTTTTAAAAACAATATTGTCTTCTGGTGTGGAAGAAATATCAAAGGTGTTTGAATCTAATATGCATTCATGGAGTGGGTGAACTGATTCCTTTTCTGGGAATAGTAAGTTCTGTTGTATTCCCCTTTCTTGTTGTAATACTGTGCCAGTCTCTCCGAGCACCTGAGAGTGGGAAAATCCCTTTCCTCTAAATTTTGTATACCCATCCCTTCCTCCACCCACTCATCCATGTGCCCTGCATAATGATCCCTAGGAGTGGGTGAATACCTTTGTGGAAAATCAACACTGTCATGTCCATGATGTTGTTTATACATAGACTTATTTCTATTAAACTGGTTATAAGATGCATTGTGGTTCTTGTTGATATATACCACATTGTCCTGATAATTCTTCTGATCCCTACTGATTTTGCGTTTTTTCTTCTGAAAAATATTGAAGCATCTATTTTCAACTCTATCCAACATTTTAAAATACATAGTACTATAATGTGAAAATACTAAATCATTTCTAATTTTGTTATCTAAACTTTGTACATCTTTAAAAACATACTCTTTTTGAACTTCGTAGTAGTGTACAGTTTTTCTTAAAAGACCCAGGCCTATTTCATTAAAATAATCACAAAAATCAGTCATAATTTCTTCTGAATAGTCAATGCCAAAAGGAAATTTGTAAATTCTGAGTCCTTGTGGCACAATTTTTAAATCAATACATTGTTTTAGGTATGCAATATCAATTTCTAAGCTTTTACATTTAGAAAGTCTCTTTTCCATAGAGAAAATTAGTTCTTTTAAGGAAGCGTTGTGATAATCCTTGTCTGCATGGTTAAAGTCATTGTCATTTTGATTAACATTTTCGCCAGCAGAAAAACAATATTTTTTAGAAAAATCCTTGTCAAATCTATTGGTGGCCTCCTGTTGAGAGACTGTCACCGGATGAACCCAAAGTGCCAATATTTATTAAAATGTTACTTTACAACAATACAATAGGTATATATACATTTAATATATACATTCTAGTTTCATATACATTTTCAGGTTGGTGTTTGTTTAAATTTTAAATATTTAAATAATTAATTGTGTGATGTCATTGATTTAAACAATTTATAATGTGTAATTAAATGTGGTTAATTGTTTCTGATGAAGTCTCTATCACGAGATGAAAGTGCTAAAACATTTGGTCTCTATAAGAAGTTAAATAGCAAGATTCACACAATCGAAACAGTACTGCAATAGTGTAGTTGTTAGAGTGCTCGCTTTGTGAGCAATCATTCCTGGTTTGATCCTCACTATAGCAAATTCACATTTTACATGTGAAAGGAATTTATAAACAATTTGTTTGTTGTATATCCCACCAAAAAACATATATTTGTGAACTGGAGTACTACAATAAGTTCAGATGTTAGGTGTCATTGTAATAAAGTGGTGAAATTCCATGATAAACACAAGTGCCCCATACAGTATAAGTACACATGAATCAGGGATACCAAACAAATTTATAACATGTAATGAATGATAAATCAATTCCATACAGCAAATATTGTGTAAATAAAAATAAGCAATGCTAAGCCTTGCACACCTATTTCCTATCGCTCCTTTTTCTTTTCTTTTAAAGAAATTAGCAAGGGGGCAAGTGGGAATAAGCATTTTTTAACCCTGTTTGCACAGGAGTAATTTAATCAGTGGTAAGTGGGTTTAAGCCTCCTTGTGTGGGGGTAAGCAATGCACACACAGAATAAGCAATTTTGGGGGCTAACTCTTTGTAAGCATATTTAGCTGGAAGTTAGCATTGCTTACCGCCACACAAACCTGTGCAAACCTGCTTACAACTGCTTAAAAGTGCCTTAGTCACTCTGTACCTAACAGCCCTTGTTCTGCCCAGCAACAAAATAGTCAGCCCTTGCAAACCCAGAACCCCACACAACGTAACCACAGTGAATTACCACTACACCATATGAGCGGTACCTAAAAGTGAGGTATTGTCAAACATATCATGCAGCACAGTCATTCAACATTAGGGAAAATGTGTTTATATATGTAGATGTGTATATATATATATATATATATATATATATATATATATAAATATATATATATTACAGACAAATATATATATATATATATATATATATATATATATATATATATATATATATATATATATATATTACAGACAAATATATATATATATATATATATATATATATATATATATATATATATATATATATATATATATATATATATATATATATATATACATATATATGTTTATATCTAGTTATATATATATTTATAACTAAAATATATTTATAAAAATAATTTATATATATATATATATATATATATATATATGGTTCCCTATCAGAAGCCTGAAACACTATAAGCCTGAAAATCAAAATCCTGAAAACTATAGACTGAAAGTTCAAAATCCTGAAAGCCCAAAATCCTGAAACTCAAAATCCTGAAAACACAAAATGGACATACTGACGTCATTGTGGCTTTGCTATTGTTAGCCCTGTGGTGTTGGGTCATGCGTTGGGTTCAGGTAAGTGTCTTGATTGGTTTTATGTTAGGGTTAGGCGGTTTAAGTGAGTTAGGGTTAGGGCAGGTTAGGCATGTATGCAATAGTGACAAATATTGGGGTTGGGGCGGTTTAAGTCAGTTAGGGTTAGGGCGCGGGTCAGGTGAGTGTGCGATAGTGACGGACCTTAGGGTTAGGGTTAGGGTCAGGGTCAGTTGGTAGATATTAGTGTCTTTATAGTGACATATTAGCATTATTTGTGTTTTCAGGATTTTGAGTTTCAGGATTTTGGGCTTTTAGGATTTTGAACTTTCAGTCTATAGTTTTCAGGATTTTGACTTTCAAGCTTATAGTGTTTCAGGCTTCTGATAGGGAACCGTATAGATATATATGTGTGTGTGTGTGTGTGTGTGTGTGTGTGTGTGTGTGTGTGTGTGTGTGTGTGTATGTGTGTGTAGTAGTAGTAGTAGTAGTAGTGCAACTGCACATCACAACCACATCCTGAACCACTCACTGCAAAACATCTGACCAAATGCACTGTTAATGGGGGTGAAGGGGCTCAAATTAGGGATCTGTTGTAATTATTGCTATTTCCCCCTCCCTCCACAGCTGAATAGATATGCTTGCAACACAATAAGATTCAATCAAAAGAAGAAGTCTAAGATCTGCAAACAGAAACTTTCTCACAGTAGACAAGGGTAACAACACTCATGGTAAAGCCCTATTCTGAAATCAAATAGCCAAAGTATGGAGCACTCTACCCCACACCATCCAAATCACACCTGAATCTACCAATTTCAAACTACTACTATTTGAACACCTGTCTAAGAACTGGCATTGCTCCTGCTCCAAACCTAACTGACAAGATATCAATAACCCTCTCAAAACACTGTCCTCTCCTTGGCTCATTTTCTCCCTCTCCTCAGTGTTTACTACAACTCAAAAATATATATAAAGGGAATCTCATTTGTTCTTAACTATTATTTAATATGTACACATTACTAATTTTTTCTCACAGTGATCTTCACTGAAGTGCATGTGCATTTTTCTTTTTGAACCTGTATGTAGTATAAAACTGATTGAATTCTACTTTGTATAGACCAAATGGATGATGTGTATTGTTCATCTTACTGTATTGATACTATTGTACTATCTATTGTATTTTGCTTATTTCTGTGGAGCTTTTCTCCCCAGGCCTCCACTGAAAATGAGCTTTTGGCCAGTCGGACTTTCCTGGTAAATAAATGTAAATAAATAAATAAATAATAAATAATTACTGTAATAATGTAGTGGTTAGACTGTTCCCATTACAAGCAGCCATTATGGGTTTAATCCTCACTATAGAAAATTCACATTTTTACATGTGAAAGGAATTTATAAACAGCTTTCTTGTTGTATAACCTACTAAATAACATACATTTGTGAACTGGAGTACTGCATTAAGTGCAGATGTGAGGTGTCAATGTAATAAAGTGGTGAAATCTCCTGATAAACACAAGTCCCCCATACAGTATACCTACACATGAATCATGCATACTAAACAAATATATAATATGTAATGAATTATAAATCAATGCCATACAGCAAAAAGTTTGTAAATTTAAAAATAAGCAGTGGTAAGCATTGCACACCTCCACTTACCAGGTGTAAGCAATGAGTAGCCCAGCTAAATACATTTGCCCAATGATATGCCCCTTTAAGCAATGCCAACCTTAGGTAAGCAGGTTTGCCATTAGCTTAGCATTTTCAAAACTGTCCAATCATGGCAAAGTGCAGGAAATCAGCTGTATTTAAACCCCAGA